>NC_090745.1:5335376-5337102 GCF_036898095.1 Palaemon carinicauda
CGTGTTTTTTTTTTTTTTTTTTTTTTTTTTTTTTTTTCATGTTAATTTGTTTTAACTTTGGCAAAAGGACAATGATTTCGGACACGACCAGATAAAAGTAATGACTGAATCCTCTTAATTGTGTGAATAGAATGCTATACAAGAATTACATTGATATTATTTTTACATTTTTTTATATGATCATTTGGATTTGAATTACGTTTAAAATTCTATCATTCAAATTAATTTAATTTAGAAATTAGTAGGAACTATGTCACAAAGAATTTTGAAGAATTGTGCACGGTATTGGGGGTTTTCAAATATTTTGACATTCTGAAAGATGTGTATCATAAATCTAGAAGGAAAGTTAATGATGCTGTACGATTGAAATGTAGTTCTGATTCTGACGCATAGTTGATATACAAAAGGATTTCCAATTTTATAGTATAGCATGGTTGTGAGGTGTTTCATGTTACCTTTTTTCACTTTTAATGCATTGTGATGCTGTATGTGGAGATCTTACTGCCTTTGGATTTTGCTGTTTGCGCTACTCTTAACAAACAAGAGCCCAAAATGGATTCCAGTAAGATACTCTCTTTCAACCTATCTGAAAAATTATAATTAAATCTTGTACCTCGAAACAGTTATACTTTGAAAGTGATTGGTGAGATGGAAAAATACCATCATGCAAAGTATAACACCGTTTTGGTTTAGATGAAGAAGACAAGTTGAGAAAGAGAGTTGTTAATGGACACCTGTGATTTTACGAAAGCGATTTGAAAATAAATGAACCTCGAAATATCTTAATAAGATGAAAGAGAAAGATTAATTTCCATTCTCAGTCTTGGTGTTGAGAATGGCTATTAATCATGGGATTAAACGCTGGTCTTGAGTTTAATATATATATATATATATATATATATAATATATATATATATATATATATATATATATATATATATATATATATATACATAGGTATATATATATATATATATATATATATATATATATATATATATATATATATATATATACATATATTCTTTTTTTTCTAATCCCAGTCTACAGAGACGGGTGGTTTCTAGCGTGGGGTTCCGGGTTACACCCAGCATCCCTAGGTATCTATCAATTTCCTCACTATATGTGCTGTTTCAAGTAACACACTCTTTTGCACAAGCCTCTGGGCTATATCGGCCCCTACCTTCTAAAGATTCCCTTTCAATGACTTAGGTATGTTACCTACTACTCTGTGATTATTGGCACTACTTCTCATTTTAGTGTGCCAGTCTTGGTATTTTTCTATTTTTCCCCTTATCATCCACTCTTGAGTTCCATGGTAATGTGAGATCTTTGAGCGATACTTTTAATATTATTATTATTATTATTATTATTATTATTATTATTATTTATTATTATTATTATTATTATTATTATTATTATTATTATTATTATTATTATTATTATAAGCCAAGATGTAACCATAGTTGCATTGCTAGAACTCAATAAGCCCTTAGGCCCCATCAGTGAAAGCATACCAGTTTAAAGGTTTAAATGTCCGCTCATGAGTGGTTAGAGGCCAGGGACACTGATAATGGCCTAGGAGGACAATGCCCTAGAGACAACCATATGTCCATATGATCAGCACTCAAGCCCTCCCTTTTCACCCAAGATAGGACCAGAGATGACTAGGCATTGTCTGCTGATAACTCAGGAGGTAGACCTTAGGCTTCCCGAAACCCCCCAT
>NC_090745.1:5347602-5357602 GCF_036898095.1 Palaemon carinicauda
TTTTTCAAGCAAAACTCTTACCCTGAAAGTATGGTTCATAAGGTTATTAACAAGCTCCTCTTAAAACATTTTTCCACCACAGAACCATCGTATAATGTCAAAAAGAAAATTATTTTCGCTACAATTCCTTACTTGTCTGACAACAAGTTTTCCATCAAACTTAAAAGAAATAATAGAAAAAGAGTTCGGCTGCCTCAACATCCAACTAATCCCAATCAATCCACTCAAAATTAATGTATTTTTTGGCTACAAAGACAAACTGCAAACCTTCATGGGGTCCAACATCATTTATAAATTCAAGTGCCCGGGATGTCCCGGTATCTATGTTGGATCTTGCCAAAGGTTGTTGCAGGTGAGATACTGTAGCCATATGGGATACACCTTCAGAACGGGTCAGGGACTTGGTAAGCCAGAATTTTTCAATATAAGGAATCATGCCACCATTTGCAAGATCCAAGTAAACAAAAAACACTTTTCAATTATTGGTGAGGCAAAACATAGCGAATTTCTAACTACCCTTGAGTCATTATACATTAAACGGCCTGTTTCTTCTTTAAACTCTAATACCTCCGCTTCGCCTATTTTCTTAGCATAACTGAAGTCATAGGTGGGTAACAATTTTTACTCATTCGTTCTTCACTTATTTTATGGATGGTCTGGCGAGCACTGGTTCTCTTGTGTTTTTACTGTTTTACTTTTTACGATTTTCTGTTATAAAATCAATAATGTTTTAACATTCTTTTACGATTTTCTGTTATAAAATCAATAATGTTTTAATATTCTTTTACTATTTTGCTTTAAATTATTGTACAAATTTTAAGAGTTTTACACTTATATCTTTTACAAATTGATAACGAACATTGCAATGTTTGAAACGTCTCTAAATAAATAAATTATGGCCTTTTAACTGATGTTTCTTGGACCCTGCTGCACACCAAATATATATATATATATATATATATATATATATATATATATATATATATATATATATATATATATATATATATATATATGTGTGTGTGTGTGTGTGTGTGTGTGTGTCTTCCTGTCTGTATATGTGTGCGTGTGTGTATTGTTGTCATGTAACCACCTTTATGCAATATCCAATACAGTAACGTGATTTATGTAAATTTTTCCTGTTCTACTAACTTTGAATTAATAATTTAATACATCGTCTATAATAAAAAAAAGGGCTTTGAATAGCCAGACTTCCACGATGCCGAGCTTAAATAACATCTATAAAAACTATGAGAATATATTGATCGACAGTATATCAGTATATTGGGCGGCAGTTTATCAACAATAATTCAACATGACGTCACATCTAGAATACTTGCAAGGACGGTTAACGGATACGTGAGTGCAAGACTGATTAATACTTCAGTTGCTCTCATTGTTCTTCGCAATCCTGTGGCCGTGATCGTATAGTGGTTAGTACATTGCGTTGTGGCCGCAATAACCCAGGTTCGAATCCTGGTCACGGCAAGGAAATAAGTGTTTTGATTAGGAAGAATACGAGTAGAGCAAATAAAATAGAGGACATTCTAACAACATATAATAAAAAGAAATGTACAAGGGCAGGACATATAATGAGAAGGACATACTAGATGAACATTAAGAATAACAGAAGGGGTCCACAGTTCTGTAAAAGAAGCAGGGGAAGGAAGAGAAGACGATGTGTCGACGAACCAAGTGCCTTTGTAGGCGTGGACTGGCACAGAAAGACCATAAACAAACGCAAATGGGACGATGTGTCTGAGATGTGAGAGTAGACTATTAAGGGCTAATGATTAACTTTAGAGGGCCTTGGTGCTATCGAGTATACATAGTGAGTGGAGAATGAACTCCCTCCCTATAGTGAGAGTACAAGACTCTTTACTGTATGGTACATGTTCTACTTTTAATTCGTTCAGTTACTGATGAAAATGAAAGATATACTGTAATTTCTTTCATCAAATTACCTAAACCTTATTTGAAAGAAATATATATTCAGCTTTGTAAATTCATGACAATTTAGGGAATTTCAAATTTGTTCCTACATCATAAATCTTTCCAAATTACGGGCTACATATCCTTCAGGCCCTTAACGTCACCCATGAACGGCAGGGGCAAGGGACAGTGACTATGTCTAAGACTGATCAGCGACTAAGCCCCTTTCTACCCAAAATAAGACCAGGGAGTGTCAGGCAATGGCGGCTGATTACTCAGCAGATAGACCTATAGGCTCCCACTAACCACCAACCCTTAGCTCACAAGGATGGTGAGGTTACAGACTACTAAAATGTTCAAGAGCTTCAGCGGGTCTCGAACCCCAGTCCAACAGATCACCAGTCACTGAGGTTTCCAGTAACCTACCACAATGAGTTGAAACATATTGGATATAAGAACAACATTAGTAGGCTTCCTGTTCATATATAAAACTAAACTAAACCTTTTTATCTTTTATACGACTAACACTCGAATATTTGTAATATAAAATGCTTCTGTGTTTCACATCGACACAGCTTATATAGAGGAATCATTGCATGAGAATTGCAATTAAATGCTGATTCAGTGAAAAGGTCTTTCAAGACACCAAAGTTTGAGTTCAAGGAACTGTGTAAGTAATATATATATATATATATATATATATATATATATATATATATATATATATATATATACATATATATACATATATATATATACATATATATACATATATATATACATATATATATATATATATATATACATATATATATACATATATATATATATATACAATATATATATATATACAATATATATATAATATATATATTATATATATATATATATGTACAGTATATATATTATATATATATTTTATATATATATGTATATATATTGTATATATATGTATACACACACACACACGCATATATATATATATATACATATATATATATATATATATATATATATATATATATAAATATATATATATATATATATGGATTACAGGAGAAGATAATCTGTTTGGTGTGCAGCAGGGTCCAAGAAACATAATTTGAAAGGCCATAATTTATTTATTTAGAGACTTTTCGAACATTGCAATGTTCATTATCAATCTGTAAAAGATATAAATATAAAACTCTAAAATTTGTACAATAATTTAAAGCAAAATAGTAAAAGACCTAAGTATGCAGACTTCTACTTTCCTTTCGAAATGCTTTTTCAACGACTCAAGGGCTTAAATTTGATCAATGACCTAAGTGGTTTGCAACATAAGTTGTCTTTTCTTTTACATAAAACTTACACTAAGTTGAGTGTGTCTTGGACACCGTTTTTCAGGAAGGAGGATTTGAGTATCCTACAAAAACTAGGCAAACGAGATAGTTTGGTTTTTTGTAAACCAGATAAGGGTAAAGGTGTTGTACTGCTTAATAAATCAGACTATATTGACAAGGTTAATAACATTCTTGCTGACCAAACTAAATTTAAGTTACATGGTGAACCAATTTTTTTGGACATTTACAAAAGAGAAGACAAAATTAACAGATTTTTTTGGAAAACTAAAAAATGAAGGTATCTTAAATGAAACAACGTATCAGAAGCTTTTTGTGACAGGTTCTTCTTTTAGCATTCTATATAGACTACCAAAGATACATAAGGAAGGATTTCCTATCAGACCCATTATGGCAGCCTGTAACAACCCGTCTTATACAATATCAAAACACCTTGCTTCTTTGCTCAGTGATTTCTCGTGCAATCAGTTCTCACTAAAAAATGGCTAAGAGTTTCAGCAACAAATTGTTTTACAAGATGGTGATCTACATAAGACAAGTTTTGATGTAGAATCTCTTTTTACAAATGTGCCACTAAATGAAAAGATTAATATTTTAGATAAAATTTTTTATAACGATCAAATTATTTTTCATGGTTTTAACAGACTTTATTTTAAGACTTTTCTTGAGCTTGCTGTGCAAGACTCCATGTTTGTTTTTAATGGCCAACTCTATTTGCAGGTCGATGGAGTTGCCATGGGCTCCCCGTTAGGACCTTTGTTTGCTAATATGTTTATGTCCTCTTTTGAAGAATTTTTTTTTAATAGTTGTCCAGACACTTGTAAGCCAGTGTATTATAGAAGATATGTTGATGACACATTTGTGTTATTCAAACAACCATGGCATAGCGAAATGTTTTTAAGCCATATAAATATTCAACACCAAAATATAAAATTCACTATAGAAAAAGAAAACAACAACTCTCTACCTTTTTTAGACATTAACGTAAGCAGAGACAATGGTGAATTTATAACATCTGTGTATCGAAAAAAGACATACACTGGGCTTGCCAACAATTTTTATAGTTCCTGTTTTTTTAATTTTAAACTAAATGCTATATACACACTTGTTTATAGGGCTCTGCGTTATTCCTCGAGTTGGTCCCTCTTTCATAAGGAGATTTTATTTTTGGTAAATTTTTTCAAGCAAAACTCTTACCCTGAAAGTATGGTTCATAAGGTTATTAACAAGCTCCTCTTAAAACATTTTTCCACCACAGAACCATCGTATAATGTCAAAAAGAAAATTATTTTCGCTACAATTCCTTACTTGTCTGACAACAAGTTTTCCATCAAACTTAAAAGAAATAATAGAAAAAGAGTTCGGCTGCCTCAACATCCAACTAATCCCAATCAATCCACTCAAAATTAATGTATTTTTTGGCTACAAAGACAAACTGCAAACCTTCATGGGGTCCAACATCATTTATAAATTCAAGTGCCCGGGATGTCCCGGTATCTATGTTGGATCTTGCCAAAGGTTGTTGCAGGTGAGATACTGTAGCCATATGGGATACACCTTCAGAACGGGTCAGGGACTTGGTAACCCAGAATTTTTCAATATAAGGAATCATGCCACCATTTGCAAGATCCAAGTAAACAAAAAACACTTTTTCAATTATTGGTGAGGCAAAACATAGCGAATTTCTAACTACCCTTGAGTCATTATACATTAAACGGCCTGTTTCTTCTTTAAACTCTAATACCTCCGCTTCGCCTCTTTTCTTAGCATAACTGAAGTCATAGGTGGGTAACAATTTTTACTCATTCGTTCTTCACTTATTTTATGGATGGTCTGGCGAGCACTGGTTCTCTTGTGTTTTTACTGTTTTACTTTTTACGATTTTCTGTTATAAAATCAATAATGTTTTAACATTCTTTTACGATTTTCTGTTATAAAATCAATAATGTTTTAATATTCTTTTACTATTTTGCTTTAAATTATTGTACAAATTTTAAGAGTTTTACACTTATATCTTTTACAAATTGATAACGAACATTGCAATGTTTGAAACGTCTCTAAATAAATAAATTATGGCCTTTTAACTGATGTTTCTTGGACCCTGCTGCACACCAAATATATATATATATATATATATATATATATATATATATATATATATATATATATATATATATATATATGTGTGTGTGTGTGTGTGTGTGTGTGTGTGTGTGTGTGTGTGTCTTCCTGTCTGTATATGTGTGCGTGTGTGTATTGTTGTCATGTAACCACCTTTATGCAATATCCAATACAGTAACGTGATTTGTGTAAATTTTTCCTGTTCTACTAACTTTGAATTAATAATTTAATACATCGTCTATAATAAAAAAAAGGGCTTTGAATAGCCAGACTTCCACGATGCCGAGCTTAAATAACATCTATAAAAACTATGAGAATATATTGATCGACAGTATATCAGTATATTGGGCGGCAGTATATCAACAATAATTCAACATGACATCACATCTAGAATACTTGCAAGGACGGTTAACGGATACGTGAGTGCAAGACTGATTAATACTTCAGTTGCTAACTTTGTTCTGCACAATCCTGTGGCCGTGATCGTATAGTGGTTAGTACATTGCGTTGTGGCCGCAATAACCCAGGTTCGAATCCTGGTCACGGCAGGGAACAAAGTATTTTGATTAGGAAGAAAACTTTGATATGAAAAGAGCTACATGGATACCAGAGCAAATAAAGTAGAGGATATTCTAACATGCAAGAAAAAGAAATGGACATAGGTAGGACATATAATGAGAATGACATAATAGATGGACATTAAGAATAACAGAAGGGGTCCCTAGCACTGTAAAAGAAGCAGGGGAAGGAAGAGAAGACGATGTGTCGACGAACCAAGTGCCTTTGTAGGTGTGGACTGGCACAGAAAGACTAAATAAACGCTATTGGGACGATGTGTCTGAGGCCTTTGTTCTACAGTAAACTATTAACGGCTGATGATTAACTTTAAGAGGGCCTTGGTGCTATCGAGTATACATAGTGAGTGGAGAATGAACTCCCGCCCTATGGGTTGAGAGACAAGACAATTTACTGTATGGGACTTGTTCTACATTTAATTCGTTCAGTTACTGATGAAAATGAAAGTTATACTGTAATTTCTTTCATCAAATTACCTAAACCTTTTTGAAAGAAATATATGTTCAGCTTTCTGTAAAGGCATGGGAATTTAGGGAATTTCAAATTTGTTCCTACATCATAAATCTTACCAAATTACAGGCTACATATCCTTCAGGCCCTTAAAGGTCACCCATGAACGGCAGGGGCAAGGGACGGTGACAATGTCAAAGAAACTGATCAGCAGGTAAGCCCCTCTCCACCCAAAATAAGACCAGGGAGGGTCAAGCAATGGTTGTTGATAACTCACCAGATAGACCTATAGGCTTCCTCAAACCACCAACCCTTAGCTCACAAGGATGGTGAGGTTACAGACTACTAAAATGTTCAAGAGCTTCAGCGGGTCTCGAACCCCACTCAAACAGAACACCAGTCACTGAGGTTTCCAGTAACCTATCACAATGAGTTGAAACATATTGGATATAAGAACAACACTAGTAGGCTTCCTGTTCATATAAAAAAAACTAACTAAACCTTTTTAACTTTTATACGACCAACATTCGAATATTGGTAATATAAAATGCTTCTGTGTTTCACATCGACACAGCTTATATAGAGGAATCATTGCATGAGAATTGCAATTAAATGCTGATTCAGTGAAAAGGTCTTCCAAGACACCAAAGTTTGAGTTCAAGGAACGGTGTAATATATATATATATATATATATATATATATATATATATATACACAATATATATATATAGATATATATATATATATATAATATATATATTATATATATGTACAGTATATATATTATATATATATGTATACATATATATATACATTATATATATATATATACATTATATATATATATATACATTATATATATATATATATATATATATATATATATATATATATATATATATATATATAAAGGGATTACAGGAGAAGATAATCTGTTTGGTGTGCAGCAGGGTCCAAGAAACATCATTTGAAAGGCCATAATTTATTTATTTAGAGACTTTTCGAACATTGCAATGTTCATTTTCAATCTGTAAAAGATATAAATATAAAACTCTTAAAATTTGTACAATAATTTAAAGCAAAATAGTAAAAGACCTAAGTATGCAGACTTCTACTTTCCTTTCGAAATGCTTTTTCAACGACTCAAGGGCTTAAATTTGATCAATGACCTAAGTGGTTTGCAACATAAGTTGTCTTTTCTGTTGAATAAAACTTACACTAAGTTGAGTGTGTCTTGGACACCGTTTTTCAGGAAGGAGGATTTGAGTATCCTACAAAAACTAGGCAAACGAGATAGTTTGGTTTTTTGTAAACCAGATAAGGGTAAAGGTGTTGTACTGCTTAATAAATCAGACTATATTGACAAGGTTAATAACATTCTTGCTGACCAAACTAAATTTAAGTTACATGGTGAACCAAGTTTTTTGGACATTTACAAAAGAGAAGACAAAATTAACAGATTTTTTTGGAAAACTAAAAAATGAAGGTATCTTAAATGAAACAACGTATCAGAAGCTTTTTGTGACAGGTTCTTCTTTTAGCATTCTATATAGACTACCAAAGATACATAAGGAAGGATTTCCTATCAGACCTATTATGGCAGCCTGTAACAACCCGTCTTATACAATATCAAAACACCTTGTCTCTTTGCTCAGTGATTTCTCGTGCAATCAGTTCTCACTAAAAAATGGCTAAGAGTTTCAGCAACAAATTGTTTTACAAGATGGTGATCTACATAAGACAAGTTTTGATGTAGAATCTCTTTTTACAAATGTGCCACTAAATGAAAAGATTAATATTTTAGATAAAATTTTTTATAACGATCAAATTATTTTTCATGGTTTTAACAGACTTTATTTTAAGACTTTTCTTGAGCTTGCTGTGCAAGACTCCATGTTTGTTTTTAATGGCCAACTCTATTTGCAGGTCGATGGAGTTGCCATGGGTTCCCCGTTAGGACCTTTGTTTGCTAATATGTTTATGTCCTCTTTTGAAGAATTTTTTTTAAATAGTTGTCCAGACACTTGTAAGCCAATGTATTATAGAAGATATGTTGATGACACATTTGTGTTATTCAAACAACCATGGCATAGCGAAATGTTTTTAAGCCATATAAATATTCAACACCAAAATATAAAATTCACTATAGAAAAAGAAAACAACAACTCTCTACCTTTTTTAGACATTAACGTAAGCAGAGACAATGGTGAATTTATAACATCTGTGTATCGAAAAAAGACATACACTGGGCTTGCCAACAATTTTTATAGTTCCTGTTTTTTTAATTTTAAACTAAATGCTATATACACACTTGTTTATAGGGCTCTGCGTTATTCCTCGAGTTGGTCCCTCTTTCATAAGGAGATTTTATTTTTGGTAAATTTTTTCAAGCAAAACTCTTACCCTGAAAGTATGGTTCATAAGGTTATTAACAAGCTCCTCTTACGACATTTCTCCACTACAGAACCATCGTATAATGTCAAAAAGAAAATTATTTTCGCTACAATTCCTTACTTGTCTGACAACAAGTTTTCCATCAAACTTAAAAGAAATAATAGAAAAAGAGTTCGGCTGCCTCAACATTCAACTAATCCCAATCAATCCACTCAAAATTAATGTATTTTTTGGCTACAAAGACAAACTGCAAACCTTCATGGGGTCCAACATCATTTATAAATTCAAGTGCCCGGGATGTCCCGGTATCTATGTTGGATCTTGCCAAAGGTTGTTGCAGGTGAGATACTGTAGCCATATGGGATACACCTTCAGAACGGGTCAGGGACTTGGTAACCCAGAATTTTTCAATATAAGGGATCATGCCACCATTTGCAAGATCCAAGTAAACAAAAAACACTTTTCAATTATTGGTGAGGCAAAACATAGCGAATTTCTAACTACCCTTGAGTCATTATACATTAAACGGCCTGTTTCTTCTTTAAACTCTAATACCTCCGCTTCGCCTCTTTTCTTAGCATAACTGAAGTCATAGGTGGGTAACAATTTTTACTCATTCGTTCTTCACTTATTTTATGGATGGTCTGGCGAGCACTGGTTCTCTCGTGTTTTTACTGTTTTACTTTTTACGATTTTCTGTTATAAAATCAATAATGTTTTAACATTCTTTTACGATTTTCTGTTATAAAATCAATAATGTTTTAATATTCTTTTACTATTTTGCTTAAAATTATTGTACAAATTTTAAGAGTTTTACACTTATATCTTTTACAAATTGATAACGAACATTGCAATGTTTGAAACGTCTCTAAATAAATAAATTATGGCCTTTTAACTGATGTTTCTTGGACCCTGCTGCACACCAAATATATATATATATATATATATAAATATATATATATATATATATATATATATATATATATATATATATATATATGTGTGTGTGTGTGTGTGTGTGTGTGTGTGTCTTCCTGTCTGTATATGTGTGCGTGTGTGTATTGCTGTCATGTAACCACCTTTATGCAATATCCAATACAGTAACGTGATTTATGTAAATTTTTCCTGTTCTACTAACTTTGAATTAATAATTTGATACATCGTCTATAATAAAAAAAGAGCTTTGA
>NC_090745.1:5370102-5372602 GCF_036898095.1 Palaemon carinicauda
AAGCTAAATCAAACTGAAATACGGATCTTCAGCTCCTGCGACAGAAATAGTCCGTTTTCAGGGGACTGGATCAGCTGGGATACTTCTAACTGGCAAGTTCATGGTGATGTTGTAGTTCAAGAAGGTGGGCCTTGTACTGAGCATAAGAATAGAATTATTCTATTTAGCTCAAAACGTACATACACTGATGCTCTGAAGGATTTATCAATTATGGGCCTTAAACTCTATCTGCCAATGAATGAAGAAGAAGCTATTGACCTCAATAAAATTTTAGCACAGTTTGGAAATCATTGCAATAACGATATTATTGGTGGGAAGACAGTGTGGATCCATTGTAACTATAACAATACCATGGATGCTTGGATGGACCCAGACACAGGTGAAAAACTAACATTTCACAGCAAGCGACGAAAATTGTTACACGAAAGTGAAAACGCCGCTGTGATGGTTACTGATGGTACTTGGATGACTGAGAATGTTGACAATGAACACTGTTATGCAGGCATTCCAGCAGGGAAGAGTAAACTTTTTTACTTAAGGGGATATGATGATGAAAGTGTCAAATTTTGCCCATCTTGTTTTAGTTTTGTGCTCTCTCAGTCTGAGCCTGATAGCAACCAATCTTATTATCTGAAAGGTCTTTACCGAAAATCTATACAATACAAAGATGACAGGTGGAGTCTTGTTGATGATATTCATAGACAGACACTGGCAATTTATAAAGGATCCGGGAATCTTCCCATAGGACGCAAACAATGGAATATCCTTAGACTTGAAAACAATATGGAGAAAATGCTATTACTGAGCTCTTGTTCAGAGCAAGAATTCACATGCGGTGATGGAACATGTATACCAATGAGTGAAAGATGTGATGAGGTGACAGACTGTAATGACTGGAGCGATGAAGACCACTGTGATGTGGTGCAAGTCCCTCTTGGATACAAAAGCACTATACAGCCCTCGAGAAATCTCTACATTCAACTTCTAGTTAGCTTAGATATAATGAATGTGGATTTAAGAGAGAAGAGGCTCTATTTGGACTTGTCAATATCCCTCAAGTGGTACGACAAACGTTTAACTTTCCGTAATCTTCCACTAACTGATGACTTCATCTATCCAGGTAATGATATTAAGATATGGAAGCCCTCAGTGGATATAGTCCCAAAAATAGGTTTCGCAGAGGAAAGTTTGTCAGTTCTGATCATAAACAGAGAAGCTTCTGGAGTTATTCAAGGAGATGGTAAGGGCCTATATCATAAATACCTTCCATAAAAATTATGTAAATTTCAAATGATAATCAATTTATTTTCATGAATATCTTGAAATGTACAAGAGGAATAAATACATTAGATTTATAAGCATAACTATATGGCATATAATAAGAATGTTTTCTAATTATGGTATGACTTACTTATCCGATATATCCCTAATTTATCAAATACCAATTATAAAACAACAAAATGATCTCACTTTTTTCCCCAGATACCATTTATAAGGGCACTGAAAACTCACTCCAGCAAATCACCAAGATGCAACTACATATTAGATGCGGTTTCAACTTAGAGCAATTTCCCTTTGACATTCAGAGGTGCCTGCTGAACATCACGCTTCTCAATGTCAGAGGAAGCGACGCAATTCTGGCTGGAAATAAGAGCAGCGTCAACATCAGAGAACGTCACCTCGACGAGTACCACATCAGCGACTACAACCTTCAGCGATCAAAAACGAAACCTGCATCAGTAGTGTTAACACTTGTCATAAATCGGAAATACGAGGAGCACTTGTGGGGGATATACCTCCCGACCTCCCCTCTTGCTGGTCATTGGTTATGGAACACTCTTCTTACCAGCAGACCCGTTCAGCGACCGCGGCTCGATGAGTCTCACAACCCTCTTGGTTCTGGTGGCACTATACACCGACTACCTGACTTCTCTTCCCGGCACTTCTTTCAACACGCAGTCTGACAACTGGTTCGTCTTCTCTTTAGTTTACCTGACCCTCATAATTGTCGCACATCTCTGTACTTGTCAGGCTAGCTCAACAGGAGAATTCCTCACCAATTACAAAGTAGGGCCTGTTTATTCAAAGGTGCAACCGGGAAGATGTACAAGTTGTCGAAATAGGTCAGCGGATGCTAGGTCTCCTAAAAAAATACTCTATTATTGTAGATTCCTCTTTGCTGCTTTATTTGGTGGTTTCATTACAATTCACGTTTACGTAATCTTGCTGCTTAGATGTGCCTAAACTAGACTATCATGTTAAAAGTTAAAGAAAACAAAGTGCTTTGAAACCGAATTCAGGCATTTTGTTGTATTAGTCTTAGCCTTATTGGCAAATTACTACTGTGTCATTTAAGAAACTAGAAATGCATTAAGAGAGCGGAAGACCACCACGATAGTTTATTTTGGCTGACCTTTTGCTCGACCTTGACCTTTGACCAAGGACTTTCAAAACTAAATCACATCCACGTCTCATTATAATTAATCCAGGAAGTTGTTCA
>NC_090745.1:5390102-5399165 GCF_036898095.1 Palaemon carinicauda
CGTCAAGTCACACCTTAAAACTTCAGACAAGAGGCTAACTATCCCTGTTTCCCTTTTAGCGTTTCCCACGAGTAGGTAATTTCTCTGTTCCTGGCATTATCATTTGCAATCTCACCAGGCGATGAAAGGCGATTAAGCACAGATCGCTCTTAACGTTACAGTCACACTATAATCATTAGTATTACTTGCTAAGCTACGACCCTAGTTGGAAAAGCAGGATGCTATGAGCCAAAATGCTGCAACAGGGAAAAAATAAACCAATGAGGAAAGGAAATAAGGAAATAAATAAACTGTAAGAGAAGTAATTAACAGTTAAATAAAATAATAGAATAAAATCGTATATAAACAATGAAAACTTCAAAAAAACATGAGGAAAAGAAATGAGATAGAATAGTGTGCCATATTGTACCCCCAAGCAAGAGAACTCTAATCCAAGACAGTGGAAGGCCATGGTACAGAGGCTTTGGCACTATCCAAGACTAGAGAACAATGGTTGATTTTGCAGTATCCTCCTAGAAGAGCTGCATACCATAGCTAATGATAATGTTTAAAGGCTAATGAGAGGCTATGGCACTACGCAAGACTAGAGAACAATGGTTTGACTTTGGAGTGTTCTTCTCCTAGAAGAGCTGCTTACCATAGCTAATGATCATGTTTGAAGGCTAAAGAGAGTCTTAAGCCTGACGGGAAAAGCAGCGTTTTTGGTATTTGATTGATTGATTCAAGATTCTCTCTCATCCTGACATCTAAGTCATTGACGCAGATATCTTTTGTTATGGAGAATAAATGAGTATTTAATTTAAAACCATAAAAGCAAAGATGTCCTTAAATTTAAATATTTTTCAGAAGACCTGCTTCTGAAATCAATCTAAAAATACCGCTGGCACAGTACAACACATCCTGGCCAATAATCTTGGCAGAAAATACTGATCATGGTTACTAAGGATGTCATAAACTGTGGCTATGTAGATATACAATCTGTAGGTAATAAGACTATTCAAATTCGAGAATTGATAAACTAGAAATATTTGGATAGGCTAGCCTTATCTGAAACATGGTTAGATGACTTGGACAACGCAAAGATCACTGAAATGAACACCCCCATCCCCTACCCACACACACACACCTTCTTCCACATACCGAGAGAAGGTAGGTCTGGTGGGGGTGTCGGACTCTTTATTCATAAAAGTTACTCAAATCTCAAAATGTTGAAAAGAACTAGTGTAACAAGCTTCAAATATGTACAAAAAAAATATGCTAAAAAACTAAAACAAAATATCCTTTGTAACAATCTACAAACCTCCTAGAAAAAGCACTAGTATCTTTTTTACAACAGTGACGATTTAACAGTAAATGAACGATACGCGATATGAAACGTTAAACACTGAACGAACAAGGTAAAACGACAGTGGAGGTCCTGTAGGGATTGGGATTCCCCTGCTGTATGAGACCGGAAAAACAGCCATCAAAGTAAATAAAAGGATGAACTACCATGCTCACCTCGAGCTTCTTCCGGTACTGTAAGCGGGGCATTCCGTCAACTAATGCCTCACTGTCAAGGGTACCAAACATTTGTCGCAATATGGCTGGTATTGGCCAGTTAGTAGCAATTCATTTTGGAATTAGAAGGGAAAGCATTACTTTGTTATAACTTCACCACAGACAGATTTCTGTAGAGAAGTGAGACAAGCCAGTTTATAGAGGACATATCCATTTTGACATTACTACTATTTTAGAATGTTTTTTTTTGTTAATTTGTTCTCATTTATTTATTTCCTTATTTCCTTTCCTCAGTGGGCTATTTTTCCCTATTGAAGCCCTTGGGCTTATGGCATCTTGCTTTTCCAACCAGGGTTGTAGCTTGGCCAGTAATAATAATAATAATAATAATAATAATAATAATAATAATAATAATAATAATAATAATAAAGGTCACTCATGAATAGCAGATGAAAGGGACAGTACTATACCCTAGAGACTGACCATGTATGTTCAACGCCCAAGCCCCCTCTCCATCCAAGCTAGGACCAGGGAGATCCAGGCAACGGCTACTGATGACTTAGTAGGCTTACAGGCTCCCAAACCCCACGTCTTTAGATCACAAGGAAGGTGAGGTTGCAGATACTACAAGAAACTATCGAGCTCGAGCGTGTCTCGAACCCCAGTTCAGCAGATTGTCAGGCAGGGATGTTTCCAATAGACTACCACAGAATTATTCGAATCTAAATATGGAGGCTTTGCAGGACTTTTAGTACATATGGTGATGATAATTATATCCATATTATTTGTGATACCTAATGTACTATCATGAACAAAAGTTCGTTCCCTTAGCCCTCCTCCAGAGAGTGAACACGAATCGCCTCACTATGAATCACCGAAGCTTTTGAACAAGTAAGTCGTGGAAAACCCAATAGATGGCGCACCTCAAGGACGTTGGGCGCAGAGAGGAATAGGAAGTATTTATTTTTCTAAAGCATTGAGGAAAGTCTCCATAATCTGATGTCGTTAGAAAGTGATAGATGATTTTGTTGTTTTTGACGTTACTGGGTTTGCGTGTAAAATGCAGTTAACGAAATATGCTAGATAAATATAAGAATAAAATTATGCTTACGATATCTACCATCTTTAATTAGAATTCTCATATATTATCGTATCCTATCAACAGACATGACTATCCAAGGGTCATTACAAAACATTTTAGCTTAAATGTGTAGGGAAGTGCTTTATAATCTGCAAGTCTCCTATTGTAAAAACAATATAAACATTTGTAGAGGCAAGTCGGCGATTTTTTTTATATTTCACTTGCGTTATTAATGTAGGCTAGTAACCACAAACTGCAGTTTCATATGCAAATATTCATAGATCTCTCATATTGTGTGATTGGGCCAACATTCTGAGCGAATGTGGGCGATATGAGGTATGACACCCAATGCCCGTTTTCGGACAATTGAAAATACTAATTTTTTGTAATTTGATATATATTAAGCCAATATGAAATATGAAGATACTTTCACCATAGTTAATATTCAGTAGCAAGAGAGAAAGGCTAAAAGAGAAAAAGAAATGTTAATTAGGTGACAAACATTCAAAATGAATGAGAGAGAGAGAGAGAGAGAGAGAGAGAGAGAGAGAGAGAGAGAGAGAGAGAGAGAGAGAGAGAGAGAGAGAGAGAGAGACAGAGAGACAGAGAGAGAGAGAGAATGTAGCTTTTAGTTTCTGTTCTACATCAAAAACATCGTATAACAAGCCTCATGTTACTACTTTCATATTATCACCCTGTCAAAAGCAAAGCAGATATACTTATTAATTTCAAGAATAGCTTGACATTTATTGTACGATGCTTTGTTGTCTGAAATTTGTGGCAACGTAGTTTTCCAGTGCTCTTGTATGAAGACCTAATGGGAATGCGTTAACGACCTTTTTTATTAATGTTAAATGCTATTGTAGAAATTTAATTTCTCTATCATGGAAAGTCAGTGGCAGGGGTTTTGCCATTCCCAGACTCATTCTTGTCATATGGGAAGGGTTACTAACCACTAGTGGAAACCTTTGCGAGTTAGGTTGGCTAGTATATAACCCATCTTAGAGTGCAAATTTCAACTCAAACTAATTCTATCAGTTTTTGTTTTTACTTCATGGGTCTGTCAACTTTACTACAATCTTACTTTATTACTTAATATGTTTCCTTCTTTTCTTGGAATTAGCGTATGCTTTAAATTTCCTCTTTCTATTTCACAAAAACTTCTGGTAATATTTAAAATGTCTTTTCTTTACAAAATCTAAAGATAACTTTGACTAAAAGTTATTCATAAAACCTCTTTATTGTTTTCATACAGTGTGTTAGACAATTCCCTGGTAATTCATCTAGTTGATTTTTTTTTTTTTTTGTCATTGACTTTGATATTATCACTTTCATTGAAGAACATAAAATCATTTGTGCTCTCAGCTCTGTATCATGCACGATCTTCCAGAACATTTTGTATTAATTAGTAGTGAAGTAAAAGGGAGTTTACTAAAAATCATATTTTTTTTAATATTTTATTAGTATTTACACAAATACTTCAGTATGATGTCCAACCTCCATCTGCATCGATTGGGTATGGAATCTACAAGATTCATGCAAAGTAGCGGACGTCGACGGACACACTCCCACAGATCATTGGCTTTAGTTTCTACTGCCTGGCGGGTACGCTGCTCCCCAACGTCCCATTCCCAAACCATCATAGCCCAAAGATGTTAAATTGGGTTCACATCGCATCCTTTCGATGGCCACTCCAAAACTTCTATTTTAGGATGATCCTGTAGCCAGTTACTTACCACACGGCCCTTAAGGATGGGATTTTGATCGTAGACCAACTTTATTAAACAAGGAGCATGAACTGTCATTGTCCGAACTGTTGGAAGTAACACTTGCTCCAGGATTTCGACGTACTTTTCTCCAGTGAAGCGGCCATCGATCTTAACAAGTTCGCCAGGACCATATCCCCACAAACATCCTAGAATGATACTGCCACTCTGCCACTCATCGCTCGGTAATGGATAAGATTCTCCTGATGGCGTGTGTTAGGTCGCCGCCAACAATGCCTAGCTCGGGCTGCCACTGACTGAAACACCTTCTCACCAGTAAAGATTATATTTCTCTAATAATTTTCATCATGCGGAAGGTGTACCAAAGCAAACCCAAGGCGACATTCCTTGTGTGCAGGAGTGAGCATTCCCTTGTATGATGGGATAAGACAGAGAATCCCTGCTTCATTGAGTCTTCGTCTCAAGGTCATGGGATGGCAGTTTAACCTCAAATTCCTAGTATGGTGAACCGACGTCCTCATAGGATGCATCTCACAGGCTGCTATAATCTGGGCATCTATCCTGGGCAAGGTTGCACGTGGCCTTCCACTTTGAGGCCTTGTTTTCACGGAGCCCTCCTCCTCCCACTGGGCGATCCACTTCCTGACCATTTTGGTACTTCTCCCAATTCGATGCGCAATGTTCGCCACTGTCAATCCACTTTCCCATAATCTGGTAATTCTTCTTCATTCAGCAATCACCTCTGCGGAGTTTGCGCGTCCCTCGGCATTGTTGTTATGGTAGAGTGATAAATCTATAAACACAAATGTATTAGAGATGTCAACTTCATTATCTCAAATACTTGAATAAAAGCATTGTCAATGGAAGAATTTTCAGCCTACAACTTTTCGGAGTCCTGCGTGGCTCTGGTCAATAGCAGCAGAAGGTAGTGTGTGTAACAAAACTGGCTGCAGTGTGTCTTGAGTCACCTCCTGCGACAGGTTTACCTTTCACCATCCTGAGTAGCTTCATAAACTTTGGTGCAGATGGTCATGTTGAGTTTAAAGTGTCAACTCTATAATATTGTTTGTCGATTAAAAGTGTTCATGACCATGTCATTTTAAATTACATTAAAAATACTCACAATTGGACTAGCAAAAAAAAATATTAATTTCTTAGCTCTGTTTCATTGTCGTAACCTTACTCCACCTATTAAACTGCAAAACAACAATCACTGAGAAGATCGTTTGATTTTTACGTAATTTAGGTTGCCTCTTTCCCAGTAACATACGCTCTTTCATATTTTGTTCCTGTTTTTATTTATGTGCTCTTAAAACAATCCTCTGACTTTTTTCGATCTTGTTACATAATATGGAAATATTACATTCGTGGAAATATCAAAATTTTATGTCATATTTTGAAAAAAAAAAAAAATAAAAAATGAAATAAAATAAGTATGGTAATAATTTCAGTTTCTAAAATCCCATTCGGCTGTCATACGGTACCCATATCGCCCACCTTCGCTCAGAATGTTGGCCCAATTACGCAATATGACACATCTATGAATATTTGCATATGAAACTGCAGTTTGTGGTTACTACATTAATGACGAAAGTGAAATAATAAAAAACAAATTGCCGACTTGCCTCTACAAAGGTTCATTTGGTTTTTACGTGAGGCGACTTCCTGACACATTTAAGCTAAAATGTTTTGTAATGACCCTTGGTTGGTCATGCCTGTTGTGTAAGATACGATAATATATGAGAATTCTAATTCAAGATGGTAGATATCGTAAGCATAATTTTATTCTTATATTTATCTAGCATATTTCGTTAACTGTACATTTTACACGCAAACCCAGTAACGTCAAAAACAACAAAATCTTCTATCACTTTCTAACGATATTAGATTATGGAGACTTTCCTCAATGCTTTAGAAAAATAAATACTTTCTATTCCTCTTTGCGCCCAACGTCCTTGCGGTGCGCCATCTATTGGGTGTTCCACGACTTACTTGTTCAAAAGCTTCGGTGGTTCATAGTGAGGCGATTCGTGTTCACTCTCTGGAGGGCTAATGGAATGAACTTTTGTTCATGATAGCACCAATGCTCTTATGTAAAGTATTATTATTAAAATAATTTTCACACTTTCACCCTTTCACTGATATTGGTTACTTAATCAAAATTTGTAAAATTATATTCATTTTGATTTTATCATTGTTCTTAACTTCTCTTGTAAGTTTTCTCATTTATTTTCCTCACTGTGCTATTTTCCCTGTTGGGGCCGTTGAGCTTATAGCATCTTACTTTTCCAAAAAGGGTTGATGCTTAGCAAGTAATAATAATAATAATAATAATAATAATAATAATAATAATAATAATAATAATAATAATCACCCAAACCATAGCAAGGCTGTATTTATTACAAATACCGTATCTTTATGAGAACTTTCCAATATATATCAAGCAGCTACGAATTGTGTGGTCATTAAAGATTTTGCAACATCAGCAGTTATTATTATTATTATTATTATTATAATTATTAGCCAAGCTACAACCCTAGATGGAAAAGCAAGATGCTATAAGCCCAAGGGCTCCAACAGGGAAAAGCAGTCCAGTAAGGAAAGAGTTAATCAATTTATATTTTTTCTTACTGGCTTATTGGAAAATTATCCTTCGTATACCTTAGCCAAACACACGAGTCATGTTATAATAGTCTTTCAAAAATAGAAAGTTATATTTTTGACGAATAAAAAAAATGTTTGGACTCAAGAACTTAGCGAGACTTCTGCAAAAATATTTCTTGAGAAAATACTCGCTTTAGCATTTAAGAAAACTGCAGAGGTGAAGTTGTTGCAAAATTTTAGCATAATGCCTCAAGCGCTTGCACCAGGTACCTGAAATGGTTGGCAAAATAAACATGATCATGCTTTTGCAAAATTGCATGGAAAACATGCACACATTCAATTTCGCCATTATATGAACATTTATTTTGGCTAATTGGTAAAAGGTTAATGACTAAGGCGTTGGAGGATTGCAGAAATTATGCTCTTGTAAATTAGCTATAGGAGAATTCAGCGAGAGGCTTAAGAGAATAGAAATAACGTTGGAAACATTGCAAAAAAAGATGTTAATTTTGCCTCGGCTCTCTCTCTCTCTCTCTCTCTCTCCTCTCCCTCTCTCTCCTCTCTCTCTCCTCTCCTCCTCTCTCTCTCTCTCTCTCTCTGTAGTGGATTTTTCTTTGTATGAGGTCAAAAGTATCATACATGTAGGTTTAGATAAATGAAAACGCAGAATGCTCATCAGCCGCACGTTGAACCTTTTAATACCAACTGCGCCATTCACTCAAAATTGGCAAACTCTTGGGCTTTGTGGAGATTATAAGATGTATATATGATACATATATATGTATATATTTAATGTATGTATACATACATATATATATAATATATATATATATATATATATATATATATGTGTGTGTGTGTGTGTATGTACATACATTAAATTTATACATATATATGTATTATATATACATACACATATATACACATATATATATATACACATATATATATACATACATATATATATACATACATATATATATACATACATATATATATACATACATATATATACATACATATATATATATATACATTTATATATATATATATACACGTGCACGTGTTTAGGGGTATGGCTAAACGGTATGTCTGATCATTTTTTGGTGGAAGGAAAATTAGTTGTAGCAAAAGAGTGGGAGAATAGAGTAGGTGGATGCAAAAGGGAGGTAGTGAGGATTGAAGAGCTAATAAAACCGGGGGTAAAAAGTAAATATCAGGAAAGGTTGAAAATGGCATATGATGAGGTGAGAGTAAGAGAAACTGGTAATTTAGAGGAGGAGTGGAAGTTAGTAAAAGAAAATTTTGTTGGGATTGCAAGTGATGTATGTGGCAAGAAGGTTGTTGGAGGCAGCATGAGGAAGGGCAGTGAATGGTGGAATGAAGGAGTGAAGGTGAAAGTGGAAGAGAAAAAGAGGGCTTTTGAAGAATGGCTGCAAAGTAATAGTATAGAGAAGTATGAAAAATATAGAGAGAAAAAGGTGGAAGTAAAGCGCAAGGTACGTGAGGCAAAGAGGGCAGCTGACCTGAGGTGGGGTCAGGGATTGGGTCAGTCATATGAAGAGAATAAGAAGAAGTTTTGGAAAGAAGTGAAGAGAGTAAGGAAGCTGGCGCAAGAATTGAAGAGACAGTGAAAGATGGAAATGGAAGGTTGTTAAAAGGAGAGGAGGCAAGGAAAAGGTGGGCGGAATATTTTGAAAGTTTTGCTGAATGTTGAGGATAATAGGGAGGCAGATATAATTGCTGTTCCAGGTGTTGAGGTGTCAGTGATGGAGATGAGAATGAGAGAGAGATAACAATAGATGAAGTGAGGAGAGCACTAGATGAAACGAGAGTAGGAAAAGCATCTGGTATGGACGGTGTGAAAGCTGAGATGTTGAAGGAAGGGGGTGTGACTGTACTTGAATGGTTGGTGAGATTGTTTAATGTGTGTTTTTGTGTTGTCAATGGTACCAGTAGATTGGGTTTGTGCATGTATTGTACCACTATATAAGGGTAAGGGAGATGTGCATGAGTGTTGTAATTCAAGAGGTATTAGTTTGTTGAGTGTAGTTGGAAAAGTGTATGGTAGAGTATTGATTAATAGGATTAAGGATAAAACAGAGAATGCAATCTTGGAAGTACAGGGTGGTTTTAGAAGAGGTAGGGGTT
>NC_090745.1:5399665-5404665 GCF_036898095.1 Palaemon carinicauda
TATTATTTCTTTTAAGTTTGATGGAAAACTTGTTGTCAGACAAGTAAGGAATTGTAGCGAAAATAATTTTCTTTTTGACATTATACGATGGTTCTGTGGTGGAAAAATGTTTTAAGAGGAGCTTGTTAATAACCTTATGAACCATACTTTCAGGGTAAGAGTTTTGCTTGAAAAAATTTACCAAAATAAAATCTCCTTATGAAAGAGGGACCAACTCGAGGAATAACGCAGAGCCCTATAAACAAGTGTGTATATAGCATTTAGTTTAAAATTAAAAAAACAGGAACTATAAAAATTGTTGGCAAGCCCAGTGTATGTCTTTTTTCGATACACAGATGTTATAAATTCACCATTGTCTCTGCTTACGTTAATGTCTAAAAAAGGTAGAGAGTTGTTGTTTTCTTTTTCTATAGTGAATTTTATATTTTGGTGTTGAATATTTATATGGCTTAAAAACATTTCGCTATGCCATGGTTGTTTGAATAACACAAATGTGTCATCAACATATCTTCTATAATACACTGGCTTACAAGTGTCTGGACAACTATTAAAAAAAAATTCTTCAAAAGAGGACATAAACATATTAGCAAACAAAGGTCCTAACGGGGAGCCCATGGCAACTCCATCGACCTGCAAATAGAGTTGGCCATTAAAAACAAACATGGAGTCTTGCACAGCAAGCTCAAGAAAAGTCTTAAAATAAAGTCTGTTAAAACCATGAAAAATAATTTGATCGTTATAAAAAATTTTATCTAAAATATTAATCTTTTCATTTAGTGGCACATTTGTAAAAAGAGATTCTACATCAAAACTTGTCTTATGTAGATCACCATCTTGTAAAACAATTTGTTGCTGAAACTCTTAGCCATTTTTTAGTGAGAACTGATTGCACGAGAAATCACTGAGCAAAGAAGCAAGGTGTTTTGATATTGTATAAGACGGGTTGTTACAGGCTGCCATAATGGGTCTGATAGGAAATCCTTCCTTATGTATCTTTGGTAGTCTATATAGAATGCTAAAAGAAGAACCTGTCACAAAAAGCTTCTGATACGTAGTTTCATTTAAGATACCTTCATTTTTTAGTTTTCCAAAAAAATCTGTTAATTTTGTCTTCTCTTTAGTAAATGTCCAAAAAAACTTGGTTCACCATGTAACTTAAATTTAGTTTGGTCAGCAAGAATGTTATTAACCTTGTCAATATAGTCTGATTTATTAAGCAGTACAACACCTTTACCCTTATCTGGTTTACAAAAAACCAAACTAGCTCGTTTGCCTAGTTTTTGTAGGATACTCAAATCCTCCTTCCTGAAAAACTGTGTCCAAGACACACTCAACTTAGTGTAAGTTTTATGTAAAAGAAAACACAACTTATGTTGCAAACCACTTAGGTCATTGATCAAATTTAAGCCCTTGAGTCGTTGAAAAAGCATTTCGAAAGGAAAGTAGAAGTCTGCATACTTAGGTCTTTTACTATTTTGCTTTAAATTATTGTACAAATTTTAGAGTTTTATATTTATATCTTTTACAGATTGATAATGAACATTGCAATGTTCGAAAAGTCTCTAAATAAATAAATTATGGCCTTTCAAATTATGTTTCTTGGCCCCTGCTGCACACCAAACAGATTATCTTCTCCTGTAATCCATATATATATATATATATATATATATATATGTATATATATATATATATATGTGTGTGTGTGTGTGTATACATATATATACAATATATATACATATATATATATATAAAATATATATATATAATATATATACTGTATATTATATATATATATATAATATATATATATATATATATTGTATATATATATATATATATATATATTATATATATGTATATATATGTATATATATATGTTATATATGTATATATATATGTATATATATATGTATATATGTATATATATATATGTATATGTATATGTATATATATATATATATATATACAGTGAACCCTCGCTATTTCGCGGTTCGACCATCGCGGATTCACCACTTCGCGGATTTTTTCCATAACCCATATATATACAGTAATATATATATATATGTATGCATGTATTTATGTATATATGTAGGTATGTATATGTGTATACATATAAATATATATATATATATACACACACACACACATATATATATATAACATATATATATATATATATATATATCTATCTAAAGTAGGAAGATGTGATGTAGTTCTATCTAAAGTAGGAAGATGTGATGTAGTTCTAAGGGAAAAGTATGGGAAATATGTCTGGGTAATAAGCAAAGCTCTACCTCCAGTTTGTTTCTACATTATGATCAGAGATAAATGTAAACAAAACATTGGTTGCCATTTTTTATCGTGCTTTTTAGCATGTTTAGGAAATGCATGATATAAAATCACCTTTAATATTTGTGCCTGTTTTAGTTTAGGGTACTGTAGTACATGCATTAAGTGTTCTGTACATTAAAGGGTAGTTTGTTAACAGTACTACGTACAAGGGAAGGTGTTAAAAGTCTGAATATACATGTTGAATAAATAGGTAAATATGGTGTCACTACTTCGCGGATTTTCAGCTATCGCGGCCGCGACTGGAACCTATCTACCGCGATAAACGAGGGTTCACTGTATATATATATATATTACTTACACAGTTCCTTGAACTCAAACTTTGGTGTCTTGAAAGACCTTTTCACTGAATCAGCATTTAATTGCAATTCTCATGCAATGATTCCTCTATATAAGCTGTGTCGATGTGAAACACAGAAGCATTTTATATTACAAATATTCGAGTGTTAGTCGTATAAAAGATAAAAAGGTTTAGTTTAGTTTTATATATGAACAGGAAGCCTACTAGTGTTGTTCTTATATCCAATATGTTTCAACTCATTGTGGTAGGTTACTGGAAACCTCAGTGACTGGTGATCTGTTTGGACTGGGGTTCGAGACCCGCTGAAGCTCTTGAACATTTTAGTAGTCTGTAACCTCACCATCCTTGTGAGCTAAGGGTTGGTGGTTAGTGGGAGCCTATAGGTCTATCTGCTGAGTAATCAGCCGCCATTGCTTGACCCTCCCTGGTCTTAGTTTGGGTGGAGAGGGGCTTACCTGCTGATCAGTCTCTTTGACATTGTCACCGTCCCTTGCCCCTGCCGTTCATGGGTGACGTTTAAGGGTTTGAAGGATATGTAACCCGTAATTTGTTAAGATTTATGACAAAATTTGAAATTCCCTAAATTGCCATGAATTTACAGAAAGCTGAACATATATTTCTTTCAAATAAGGTTTAGGTAATTTGATGAAAGAAATTACAGTATAACTTTCATTTTCATCAGTAACTGAACGAATTAAATGTAGAACAAGTCCCATACAGTAAATTGTCTTGTCTCTCAACCCATAGGGCGGGAGTTCATTCTCCACTCACTATGTATACTCGATAGCACCAAGGCCCTCTTAAAGTTAATCATCAGCCGTTAATAGTTTACTGTAGAACAAAGGCCTCAGATACATCGTCCCAATTGCGTTTGTTTATGGTCTTTTTGTGCCAGTCTAAACACAAACTTTCTTAGTTCGTCGATCCAACGTCTTCTCTTCCTTCCTCTGCTTCTTTTACAGTACTATGGACCCCTTCTGTTATTCTTAATGTCCATCTAGTATGTCATTCTCATTATATGTCTTGCCCATGTACATTTCTTTTTCTTATATGTTGATAGAATATCCTCTACTTTATTTGCTCTGGTATCCATGTAGCTCTTTTTATATCAAAGTTTTCTTCCTAATCAAAATACTTTGTTCCCTGCCGTGACCAGGATTCGAACCTGGGTTATTGCGGCCACAACGCAATGTACTAACCACTATACGATCACGGCCACAGGATTGTGCAGAACAGAGTTAGCAACTGAAGTATTAATCAGTCTTGCACTCACGTATCCGTTAACCGTCCTTGCAAGTATTCTAGATGTGACGTCATGTTGAATTTTTGTTGATAAACTGACGTCCAACATATTGATATACTGTCGATCAATATATTCTCATAGTTTTTATAGATGTTATTTAAGCTCGGCATCGTGGAAGTCTGGCTATTCAAAGCTGTTTTTTTTTTTTTTTTATCATAGACGATGTATTAAATTATTAATTCAAAGTTAGTAGAACAGGAAAAATTTACATAAATCACGTTACTATATTGGGCATTGGATAAAGGTGGTTACATGACAACAGTGCACACATACATACAGACACACATATATGTATATGTATATGTATATATATATATATATATATGTGTGTGTGTATATATATATATATATATATATATATGTATTTATATATGTATATATGTGTATTTATATATGTACGTGTGTATATATATATATGTATATTTGTGTATATATGTGTATGTGTATGTGTATATATGTATATATGTGTATAGATATGTATATATATATTATATATATATAATGTGTGTGTATGTGTATATAAGTACATATATATATATTATATATATTATATAATGTGTGTGTATGTCTATTTAAGTACAGTATATATATATATATATATATATTATATATTATATATACTTAAATAGACATACACACACACACACACACATATATATATATATATATACACTTATATATATATATATATATATATACACTTATATATATATATATATATATGTATATAAATATAGCTTTTTGATGAGTGGAGAACATCAGCAACTCTGTAAAGATTTTGGTACAGTTGCCTTCATTAATTCCGGTACACTGATATCTACATAGCTTCCCATGAAGTGTACCAGAATTAATGAAACCAACTGTACCATTGACTGTAAAGCATAAATTAAGTCTCTCCAACACTGTTAAAAATTTGCCGTAAAATACGGTAAAAATCCTGGAATAAATATTGCCAGGAATTTACAGTTTTAAAAGACGGATCTATTGACGTAAAGGAATGATATCACGGTCACCAATCCGTAAAAGTTAATAACGAAGTAGGGTATA
>NC_090745.1:5409665-5424665 GCF_036898095.1 Palaemon carinicauda
AATAACTGTCTGAGCCGTACAGCTGGCTTCATTAATTCCGGTACACTAACATCCCCTTTGCTTCCTATGTTGTGTACCAGAATTAATGGAAGCCAATTGTACCACCTCATTCAAGATCCAGATAATCCCGAGAGATTTCATATCACGAGTCCCTTGAGAGCATTTGAGAGCATTTGCCCTTGAGAGCATTTGCCCTTGATAGCATTAGCCTTGAGGGCATTAGCCCTTGAGAGCATTTGCCTTGATAGCATTTGCCCTTGATAGCATTTGCCCTTGAGAGCATTAGCCCTTGAGAGCATTAGCCCTTGAGAGCATTAGCCCTTGAGAGCATTAGCCCTTGAGAGCATTTGCCCTTAACAACATTAGCCCTTGAGAGGATTTGCCCTTGAGAGCATTTGCCCCGAAGAGCATTTGCCTTAACTTGCCAGTGTTCTTGTGCGTTGAAATCTCCTCCTATATTCGGTTTTTTACCATTTCTTGATAATTCTTCAGGTAATGAACAGAGTTATTTTAACTGTGAAATGATGTCAAAGCTATATTCGGGCTTTTTACCATTTCCTATTAGTTCTTCGGGTAATGAACAGAATTATTTAACCGTAAAATAATGTTGTCAAAACTACAGGGGTCAGACAAATTCTCGTCAAGTTCAATCAAGTGGAGAGACCACCAGTGAATGCAACACCTTCCAGATTTGGAATTTCCCCAAAGGATATTTTCCAATGGGTTTAATGTAATTCATTACCAATCAAATCGAAGATAAATGCCATGGAAAAGGTTTCAAAGTTGCATCAACTTGTTTCTCCTGGCTAGTACAGTGGTAAACGTGTTCGCCTAGCATTCGCACGGCAGCAGATCGATCCCCGCACGGGACCGTTAGTTTAAACTGTATACTGGGGAGGCCTATGCTGTGGTAAAGCACCACAGTGGCGGGTTGGGAATGCCAGGCTGACGTTCTGGTGAGCATCTATTCTGATGGAACTGGAACTGAAATCAGACACATTTAACTTTATTTCTTGGCATATTTTTTTTCCCGAAATTGCAAATATGCTGTAATTACTGTTGGTCAGCATTCCCCTGTAACCTTTTATACATAACGACAGCTAGAAACAAACTGAGTGACTAGAACAGAATCCAAATAAACAAAATGTCATGTAATTTTTTTATTTATACAATTTAAAGCTGTTAAGGCTTTCAAGAGGAAACTGGAAACTTTCTTATTCCGCAAGTCTTTTGACAGTGATGATCAAACAGTAAGCGAATAATAGGCATTGTGAGATGTTAAATGCTCCCCAATGAACATCATAAAACGACCGTGGAGGTCCTGTAGAGAGTGGGGTTCCCCTGCTGTACGGGACCAGATAAGCAGCCCTTAAATTGTAAGTCAAGTCTTCAATCTAAAAGTTTAGCTCACCTGCCGTGACCAGGATTCGAACCTGGGTTATTGCGGCCACAACGCAATGTACTAACCACTATACGATCACGGCTCTGATGAGATGAGAGTGAGAGACAAAAAATACTGTATTTACAAAAGAGTGAAACTACGTTGACACTCGCTTGTCACCCGGCCACGTTCCAGCTAGAATTTTACGCCGAGCGCTACCGAGGCCACGGCTTTGCTCATCATGAACGGGTCCATTGTGTTCAATCTGACACTGCTTTTAGGTCGTAAGCGTTAACTTATTTGACTTTTTAGACCTGTTAGGCTTTATTAGACCTTGAGGTAAGATACCGAGTTGTTGAGTCTTGAGATGATGTCCTGTAACCTATCAATGACAGATAAATGTGTAATATAAAATAACATGATTAGATTTTGATGAAATATCAGACATTTTATTAACATCTAGGTTGTCCTTTAGCTCTCTGTTGTTCTTTGACCTCCTTCTTTGTATTTGACCACTATATTGACTTTTGACCTCCAAGCTGACCTTTGACCTCCAAGGTGACCTTGCCTCTAATACCCGGAACACTCGCGCGTATCCCCCTCGCTCATATATGATGTATATCAGGTCTAAAGTTTATTTTTATAGGTATTGAAAATAAAATTCTAACGTTGACTAATAGTGTGAATGTTACCATTCTTGAGATAGATGTAGCTATTCTTGCTTCAACTTCAATTCTTGACAATTGGATTAACCTTGTCATTCAATGGTCGTAAATTCTAATGACATTTTCCCTTATTATTTCTATGATTTAGCCTCTTGTGGAAGGCAGTTTCAAGAGAGACTGGGGGTTACTGGTTTTACCTTCAAAGCTGCATTGATATTTCTCTTTCGCTTTAAGTTTTGCTGAAATAATTATTATTATTATTATTATTATTATTATTATTATTATTATTATTATTATTATTATTATTATTCGTTAGTTATGCTATTGCGGCTGCCACATATTTTATATATATGCAATTCGTAAATTCTATTTTTATCTACACGTATCCACTATTAATTTTCACATCCAAGTCTGGTGTGTTATCTTCTACAATGAACTTTACATACACTCATGACCTTGGAATACTGTGGTCAACCTGCTAATGATGTACTGTAATCACTGTTGTTATTGCAAGTCTTATCTTTTTATACAAATGTCATAAGCGTAACAACGCTGTGCCCTTATTGTAACTCTGTATATGGCTTATGCTGAAGTGAAGATGATTTATTATTATTATTATTATTATTAATTATTATTATTATTATTATTTATTATTATTATTATTATTATTATTATTATTATTAAAAGCCAAGCTACAGCTCTAGTTAGAATAGCTAGATGCTATAAGCCCAAGGCCTCCAACAGGGAAAAGTGGCCCAAACAGTGTACTAAAACTCTTCCGTCGAGCAAAAATCATACCAGTCAATACGAATAACTGTCAGTCGTACAGCTGGCTTCATTAATTCCGGTACACTAGCATCTCCTTTGCTTCCTATGTTGTGTACCAGAATTAATGGAAGCCAATTGTACCACCTTATTCCAGAATACAGATATTCCCGAGAGTTTTCATATCACGAGTCCTTTGAGAGAGCATTTGCCCTTGAGAGCATTTGCCCTTGAGAGCATTTGCCCTTGAGAGCATTTGCCCTTGAGAGCATTTGACCTAACTTGCCAGTGTTCTTGTGCGTTGACATCTCCTCTATATTCGGGTTTTACCATTTCTTGTTATATATTGAGGTAATGAACTGTGAAATGTCAGCTCTATTTTTTTTTTTTTTTAGCATTTCTTGTTAGTTCTAAAGGTAAGCAACCGAGTTATTTAACCGTGAAATAATGTTGTCAAAACTACAGAGGTCAGACAAATTCTCGTCAAGTTCAATCAAGTGGAGAGACCAACAGTGAATGCAACACCTTCCAGAATCTGGAATTTCCCCAAAGGATATTTTCCAATGGGTTTAATATAATTCATTACCAATCAAGATAAATGCCATGGAAAAGGTTTCAAAGTTGCATCAACTTGTTTCTCCTGGCTAGTACAGTGGTAAATGTGTTCGCGTAGCATTCGCACGGCAGCAGATCGATCCCCGCACGGGACCGTTAGTTTAAACTGTATACTGGGAGGCCACTGCTGTGGTAGAGCACCACAGTGGGGGGTTGGGAATGCCAGGCTGACGTTCTGGTGAGCATCTATTCTGATGGAACTGGAACTGAAACCAGACATATTTAACTTCATTTCTTGGAATAATTTTTTTCCGTAATTGCAAATATGCTGTAATCACTGTTGGATAGAATTCCCCTGTAGCCTCGTATACATAACAAGGCAGCTAGAAACCGATCAATGAGTTAATAGAAAAAAATCCAAATAAACGAAATATCAAGAGTATTTTTCTTATTAATACAATTCAAAGCTGTTAAGGCCTTCAAGAGGAAACAGAAGACCTTTTTTTTTTTTTTTTTTTTTTTTTTTTTTTTTTTTTTTTTTTTTTGGCAAGTGTTTTGAGAATGATGATCAAACAGTAAGCGAATAATATGCATTGTGAGATGTTAAATGCTCCCCAATGAACTTCATAAAACGACCGTGGAGGACCTGTAGAGAGTAGGGTTCCCCTGCTGTACGGGACCAGATAAGCAGCCCTTAAATTGTAAGTAAAGTCTTCAATCTAAAAGTTTCCCTCACCTGCCGTGACCAGGATTCGAACCTGGGTTATTGCGGCCACAACGCAATGTACTAACCACTATACGATCACGGCTCTGATGAGATGAGAGAGTCAGATAAAAATTACTGTCTTAACAAAAGAGTGAAACTACGTTGACACTCGCTTGTCACCCGGCCATGTTCCAACGAGAAGTTTACGCCGAGCGCTACCGAGGCCACGGCTTTGCTCCTCATGAACGGGTCCATTGTGTTCAATATGACACTGCTTTTAGGTCGTAAGCGTTAACTTATTAGCCTTTTTAGACCTGTTAGGCTTTATTAGACCTTGAGGTAAGATACAGAGTTGTTGAGTCTTGATGATGTCCTGTAACCTATTTTGTATAGACACATAAAGTGTCTAATCCACTAGTAAATATTTCTTGTCTAGAACACGACCGGATAGGAATATTTATATCATAATTAACTTAACTATAAATAGCAAATAAACAAATTAAACTCTAGCATCTCAATTAGTTCTCGATCAAAGGTTGTATGATAAAAGGATTAGCGATGTACAGTAATTTGCCAACTAGTTACTTTTTCGTACTTTTGAATAACTACTGTGTAATATAAAATAACATGACTAGATTTTGATGAAATATCTGACATTTTATTAACGATGTACATGATTAGAGTTTTTGTGACTTGTCAAATCCTATTAGACGTCCAGGTTGTCATTTGACCTGTAGGTTGTCCTTTGTCCTCCAGGTTGTCCTTTGACCTTTAGGTTGTCCTTTGTCCTCCAGGTTGTCCTTTGACCTTTAGGTTGTCCTTTGTCCTCCAGGTTGTCCTTTGTCCTCCAGGTTGTCCTTTGACCTTTAGGTTGTCCTTTGTCCTCCAGGTTGTCCTTTGTCCTTTATGATGTCCTTTGACCTTTATGTTGCCCTTTGTCCTCCAGGTTGTCCTTTGTCCTCCAGGTTGTCCTTTGTCCTCCAGGTGGTCCTTTGACCTTTAGGTTGTCCTTTGTCCTCCAGGTTGTCCTTTGTCCTCCAGGTTGTCCTTTGACCTCCAGGTTGTCCTTTGACCTTTAGGTTGTCCTTTGACCTTTAGGTTGTCCTTTGTCCTCCAGGTTGTCCTTTGACCTTTAGGTTGTCCTTTGTCCTCCAGGTTGTCCTTTGACCTTTATGATGTCCTTTGACCTTTAGGTTGTCCTTTGTCCTCCAGGTTGTCCTTTGACCTTTATGATGTCCTTGGACCTTTATGTTGCCCTTTGTCCTCCAGGTTGTCCTTTGTCCTCCAGGTTGTCCTTTGTCCTCCAGGTGGTCCTTTGACTTTTATGTTGTCCTTTGTCCTCCAGGTTGTCCTTTGACTTTTAGGTTGTCCTTTATCCTACAGGTTGTCCTTTGACCTCCAGATTGACCTTGACTCTAACCCTCGGAGCAAAGGCGTTACCAGATTTATCACCACCGCTCAATTGAGATATATGTCAGATCTGAAGTTTATGTTCATAGGTATTAAAAAAAATTGCTACGTTGATTACCTGTGTGAATGTTATCATTCTTAAGATGGATATAGCTATTCTTGGTTCAGCTTCTATTCTTGACAATTGGATCAAATGTGGCATTAAATGGTCGTGAATTGTAATGACATTTTCCATAATTATTGTTTCTATGATTTAGCCTCTTGTGGAAGGCAGCTTCTAGAGAGGCCATGGGTTACTGGTTTTACCCTCAAAGCTGCATTGATATTTCTCTTTCGCTTTAAGTTTTGCTGAAATAAAGAATATTATTATTATTATTATTATTATTATTATTATTATTATTATTATTATTATTATTATTATTATTATTATTATACCGTATGGCTAACGGTATGTCTGATCATTTTTTGGTGGAAGGAAAATTAGTTTTAGCAAAAGAGTGGGGGAATAGAGTAGGTGGATGTAAAAGGGAGCAAGTGAGGGTTGAAGAGCTAATAAAACTGGGGGTAAAAAGTAGATATCAAGAAAGGTTGAAAATGGCATATGACGTAGTGAAAGTAAGAGAAACTGGTAATTTAGAGGAGGAGTGGAAGTTAGTAAAAGAAAATTTTGTTGGGATTGCAAGTGATGTGTGTGGCAAGAAGGTTGTTGGAGGCAGAATGAGGAAGGGCAGTAGATGGTGGAATGAAGGAGTGAAGGTAAAAGTGGAAGAAAAAAAAAAGAGGGCTTTTGAAGAATAGCTGCAGATTAATAGTGTAGAGAAGTATAAAAAACATGGAGAGAAAAATGTGGAAGTAAAGCGCAAGGTAAGGGAGGCAAAGAGGCCAGCTGACCTGAGGTGGGGTCAGGGATTGGATCATTCATATGAAGAGAATAAGTAGTAGTTTTGGAAAGAATTTAAGATAGCAAGGAAGGCTGGCTCAAGAATTGAAGAGACAGTGAAAGATGGAAATGGAAGGTTGTTAAAATGAGAGGAGGCAAGGAAAAGGTGGGCGGAATATTTTGAAAGTTTACTGAATGTTGAGGATGATAGGGAGGCAGATATAATTGTTGTTGCAGGTGTTGAGGTGCTGGTGATGGGAGATGAGAATGAGAGAGAGATTACAATAGAGGAAGTGAGGAGATCACTAGATGAAACGAGAGTAGGAAAAGCATCTGGTATGGATGGTGTGAGAGCTGAGATGTTGAAGGAAGGGGGTGTGACTGTACTTGAATGGTTGGTGAGATTGTTTAATGTGTGTTTTGTGTTGTCAATGGTACCAGTAGATTGGGTTTGTACATGTATTGTACCACTATATAAGGGTAAGGGAGATGTGCATGAGTGTTGTAATTCAAGAGGTATTGGTTTGTTGAGTGTAGTTGGAAAAGTGTATGGTAGAGTACTGATTAATAGGATTAAGGATATAACAGAGAATGCAATCTTAGAAGTACAGGGTAGCTTTAGAAGAGGTAGGAGTTGTATGAATCAGATTTTTACAGTTAGGCAGTTATGCAAGAAATATTTAGCAAAAGGTAAGGAGGTGTATGTTACGTTTATGGATCTGGAGAAAGTGTATCATAGAGTTGATAGGGAAGCAATGTGGAATGTGATGAGGTTATATGCAGTTGGTGGAAGGTTGTTGCAAGGTTGTTGCAAGCAGTGAAAAGTTTCTACAAAGGTAGTAAAGCATGTGTTAGGATAGGAAATGAAGCGAGCGAATGGTTCCCAGGGAGAGTGGGGCTGAGACAGGGATGTGTGATGTCGCCGTGGCTGTTTAACTTGTATGTTGATGGAGTTTGTGAGAGAGGTGAATGCTCGAGTGCTTGGACGAGGATTAAAACTGGTAGACAAAAATTACCATGAATGGGAGGTAAATCAGTTGTTGTTTGCGGATGATACTGTACAGGTTGCAGACGCGGAAGAGAAGCTTGGCCGATTAGTGACAGAATTTAGAAGGGTGTGTGAGAGAGGGAAGTTGAGAGTTAATGTGGGTAAGAGTAAGGTTATGAGATCTACGAGAAGGGAAGGTGGTGCAAGGTTGAATGTCATGTTGAATGGAGAGTTACTTTGAGGAGGTGGATCAGTTTAAGTACTTGGGGTCTGTTGTTGCAGCAAATGGTGGAGTGGAAGCAGATGTACGTCAGAGAGTGAATGAAGGCTGCAAAGTTTTGGGGGCAGTTAAGGGAGTAGTAAAAAATAGAGGGTTGGGCATGAATGTAAAAAGAGTTCTATATGAGAAAGTGATTGTACCAAATGTGATGTATGGGTCGGAGTTGTGGGGAATGAAAGTGACGGAGAGACATAAATTGAATGTGTTTGAGATGAAGTGTCTAAGGAGTATGGCTGGTGTATCTCGAGTAGATAGGGTTAGGGACAAAGTGGTGAGGGTGAGAATGCGTGTAAGAAATGAGTTAGCAGCTAGAGTTGATATGAATGTGTTGAGGTGGTTTGGCCATGTTGAGAGAATGGAAAATGGCTATCTGCTAAAGAAGGTGATGAATGCAAGAGTTGATGGGAGACGTACAGGAGGAAGGCCAAGGTTTGGGTGGATGGATGGAGTGAAGAAAGCTCTGGGTGATAGAAGGATAGATGTGAGAGAGGCAAGAGAGCGTGCTAGAAATAGAAATGAATGGCGAGCGATTGTGACGCCGTTCCGGTAGGCTCTGCTGCTTCCTCCGGTGCCTTAGATGACCACGGAGGTAGCAGCAGTAGGGGATTCAGCATTATGAAGCTTCATCTTTGGTGGGTAACGGGGAGGGTGGGCTGGGGCACCCTAGCAGTACCAGGCTACCAGCCGAACTCGGTTGAGTCCATTGTCAGGCTGGGAGGACTGTAGAGAGGAGACGTCCCCTTTTTTGTTTCATTTGTTTGATGTGAGCTACCCCCCAAAATTGGGGGAAGTGCCTTGGTATATGTATGTGATTATTATTATTATTATTATTATTATTATTATTATTATTATTATTATTATTATTATTATTGGTTGGTTAGTTAGTTAGTTATGCTATTGCTGCTGTCACATATTCTATATATCTGTAAGTCCCAAATTTTGTTTGTATCTGCACGTATCCATTAGAGTAATTTTCACTTCCAAGTTTGGTGTTATCTCATACAATGAATTTTACATACGCTCATGACCTTGGAATACTGTGGTCAACCTGCTAATGATGTACTGTAATCACTGTTGTTATTGCATGTCCTATCTTTTTACACAAATGTCATAAGCGTAACAACACTGTGCCCTTATTGTAACTCTGTATATGGCTTGTGCTGAAGTGAAGATGATTTATTATTATTATTATTATTATTATTATTATTATCATTATTATTATCATTATTAAAAGCCAAGCTACAGCTCTAGTTGGAATAGCAAGATGCTATGAGCCCAAGGCCTCCAACAGGGAAAATAGCTCAAACAGTGTACCAAGACTCTGCTGTCAAGGAAAATTGATACTAGTCACTATAAATAACTGTGAGTCGTACAGCTGGCTTCATTAATTCCGGTACACTAACATCTCCTTTGCTTCCTATGTTGTGTACCAGAATTAATGGAAGCCAATTGTACCACCTCATTCCAGAATACAGATAATCCCGAGAGTTTTCGTATCACGAGTCCCTTGAGAGCATTTGCCCCTGAGAGCATTTGCCCCTGAGAGCATTTGCCCTTGAGAGCATTTGCCCTTGAGAGCATTTGCCCTTGAGAGCATTAGCCCTTGAGAGCATTAGCCCTTGAGAGTATTTGCCCTTGAGAGCATTTGCCCTTGAGAGCATTTGCCTTAACTTGCCAGTGTTCTTGTGCGTTGAAATCTCCTCCTATATAAGGTTTACCATTTCTTGTTATTTCTTCGGGTAATGAACTAAGTTATTTAACCGTGAAATGATGTCAAAGCTATATTTGGGTTTTTTACCATTTCTTGTTAGTTCTTCAGGTAATGAACAGAATTATTTAACCGTAAAATAATGTTGTCAAAACTACAGGGGTCAGACAAATTCTCGTCAAGTTCAATCAAGTGGAGAGACCACCAGTGAATGCAACACCTTCCAGATTTGGAATTTCCCCAAAGGATATTTTCCAATGGGTTTAATGTAATTCATTACCAATCACATCTAAGATAAATTCCATGGAAAAGGTTTCAAAGTTGCATCAACTTGTTTCTCCTGGCTAGTACAGTGGTAAACGTGTTCGCCTAGCATTCGCACGGCAGCAGATCGATCCCCGTACGGGACCTTTAGTTTAAACTGTATACTGGGGAGGCCAATGCTGTGGTAAAGCACCACAGTGGCGGGTTGGGAATGCCAGGCTGACGTTCTGGTGAGCATCTATTCTGATGGAACTGGAACTGAAACCAGACATAATTAACTTCATTTCTTGGCATAATTTTTTCCGTAATTGCAAATATGCTGTAATTACTGTTGGATAGAATTCACCTGTAGCCTCGTATACATAACAAGGCAGCTCGAAACCAATCAACGAGTGAATAGATAAAAATCCAAATAAACGAAATATCAAGAGTATTTTTTTGTTTGTTAATACAATTCAAAGCTGTTAAGGCCTTCAAGAGGAAACAGAAGACCTTTTTTTTTTTTTTTTTTTTTTTGCGAGTGTTTTGACAGTGATGATCAAACAGTAAGCGAACAATACACATTATGAAATGTTAAATGCTCCCGAATGAACATCATAAAACGACCGTGGAGGTCCTGTAGAGAGTAGGGTTCCCTTGCTTTACAGGACCAGATAAGCAGCCCTTAAATTGAAAGTAAAGTCTTCAATCTAAAAGTTTAGCTCACCTGCCGTGACCAGGATTCGAACCTGGGTTATTGCGGCCACAACGCAATGTACTAACCACTATACGATCACGGCTCTGGTGAGATGAGAGAGAGAGATAAAAATCACTGTCTGGATAAAAGTAAAACGACGTTGACACTCGCTTGTCACCCGGCCACGTTCCAGCAAGAAGTTTATGCCGAGCGCTACCGAGGTGAAGGCATTGCTCCCGGGTCCATTGTGTTCAATTTGACACTACATTTAGGTCGTAAGTGTTAGGTTATTAGACTTTTTAGACCTTTTAGACTTTTATTAGATCTTCAGGTAAAATGTAGAGTTGTTGAATCATGAAATGTCTTGTAACCTATCAGTGACAGATAAAAAATCGTAAAGTCATATTAAGTGTACAGGGAAATAAAGTGTCGAGTCCAATTGTAAATATTTCTTGTATAAAACACGACCGGGTAGAAGTATTTATATCATAATTAACTTAACTATATAAAGTAGCTTGAAATCTAACATCCTAGTAAGATCTCAAAGGTTATATGATAAAATTATTAGCGATGTAAATTGCCAAATAGTTAGTTTTTCGTACTTTTGAATAATTACTACAGTGTACTATGAAATAACATGACTAGATTTTGATGAAATATCAAACATTTTATTAACAATGTAAATGACTTATCATAAGATCAAGAGTTTTTGTAACAATGGTAAAATCCTATTTGACCTTTGACCTTTAGGTTGGCCTTGACCTTTAGGTTGGCCTTGACCTTTAGGTTGGCCTTGACCTTTAGGTTGGCCTTTAGCTCTAGGTTGGCCTTTAGCTCTAGGTTGTCTTTTACCTTTAAGGTTTTCCTTTGACCTCCAGCTTTGCATTTGACCTCTAGATTGACCTTTGACCTCCAAGCTGACCTTTGACCTCCAAGCTGACCTTGCCTCTAATCCCCGGAACACTCGCGTGTATCACCCTCGCTCATATATGATGTATATCAGGTCTAAAGTTTATTTTTATAGGTATTGAAAATAAAATTCCAACGTTGACTAATAGTGTGAATGTTACCATTCTTAAGATGGATGTAGCTATTCTTGGTTCAGCTTCTATTCTTGACAATTGGATTAACCGTGTCATTCAATGGTCGTGAATTGTGATGACATTTTCCTTTATTATTTCTATGATTTAGCCTCATCGTGGAAGGCAGTTTCAAGAGAGGAAGTGGGTTACTGGTTTCACCTTCAAAGCTGCATTGATATTACTCTTTCGCTTTAAGTTTTGTTGAAATAAAGAATATTATTATTATTATTATTATTATTATTATTATTATTATTGTGATTGTTAGTTAGTTATGCTATTGCGGCTGTCACATATTTTATATATATGCAAGTCGTAAATTCTATTTTTATCTACACGTATCCACTATTAATTTTCACATCCAAGTCTGGTGTGTTATCTTCTATAATGAACTTTACATACACTCATGACCTTGGAATACTGTGCTTAACCTGCTAATGATGTAAGCTACTGTAATCACTGTTGTTATTGCAAGTCTTATCTTTTTATACAAATGTCATAAGCGTAACAACACTGTGCCCTTATTGTAACTCTGTATATGGCTTGTGCTGAAGTGAAGATGATTTATTATTATTAATATTATTATTATTATTATTATTATTATTATTAAAAGCCAAGCTACAGCTCTAGTTGGAATAGCAAGATGCTATAAGCCCAAGGCCTCCAACAGGGAAAATAGCTCAGTGTACCAAGACACTGCTGTCAAGCAAAATTGATACTAGTCACTACAAATAACTGTGAGTCGTACAGCTGGCTTCATTAATTCCGGTACACTAACATCTCCTTTGCTTCCTATGTTGTGTACCAGAATTAATGGAAGCCAATTGTACCACCTCATTCCAGAATCCAGATATTCCCGAAAGTTTTCGTATCACGAGTCCCTTAAGAGCATTTGCCCTTGAGAGCATTTGCCCTTGAGAGCATTTGCCCTTAACTTGCCAGTGTTCTTGTGCGTTGAAATCTCCTCTATATAAGGTTTACCATTTCTTGTTAGTTCTAAAGGTAAGGAACTAAGTTATTTAACCGTGAAATGATGTCAAAGCTATATTTGGGTTTTTTACCATTTCTTGTTAGTTCAAGTAATGAACAGAATTATTTAACCGTGAAATAATGATGTCAAAACTACAGAGGTCAGACAAATTCTCGTGAAGTTCAATCAAGTGGAGAGACCACCAGTGAATGCAACACCTTCCAGAATCTGGAATTTCCCCAAGGATATTTTCCAATGGGTTTAATGTAATTCATTACCAATCACATCTAAGATAAATGCCATCGAAAAGGTTTCAAAGTTGTATCACCTTTTTTCTCCTGGCTAGTACAGTGGTAAACGCGTTCGCCTAGCATTCGCACGGCAGCAGATCGATCCCCGCACGGGACCGTTAGTTTAAACTGTATACTGGGGAGGCCACTGCTGTGGTTTGGCACCACAGAGGGGGTTTGGGCTTGTATAATGATAATGTGTTCGCCTAGCATTCGCGTGGCAGCATATCGATCCCAGCCCGGGAGCGTGAATTTAAGCTGTTTACTAGGGAGGCCACTGCTGTGATAGAGCACCACAGGGGGGGTTGGGAATGCCAGGCTGACGGTCTGGTGAGTATCTATTCTGATGGAACTGGAACTGAAACCAGACATAATTAACTTCATTTCTTGGAATAATTTTTTTCCGTAATTGCAAATATGCTGTAATTACTGTTGGATAAAATTCACCTGCAGCCTCGTATACATAACAAGGCAGCTAGAAACTAAGCAATGAGTGAAGAGAAAAAAATCCAAATAAACGAAATATCAAGAGTATTTTTCTTATTAATACAATTCAAAGCTGTTAAGGCCTTCAAGAGGAAACAGAAGACCTTTTTTTTTTTTTGCGAGTGTTTTGACAATGATGATCAAACAGTAAGCGAACAATACGCAATGTGAAATATTAAATGCTCCCCAATGAACATCATAAAATGACCGTGGAGGTCCTGTAGAGAGTGGGGTTCCCCTGCTGTACAGGACCAGATAAGCAGCCCTTAAATTGTAAGTAAAGTCTCCAATATAAAAGTTTACCTCACTTGCCGTGACCAGGATTCGAACCTGGGTTATTGCGGCCACAACGCAATGTACTAACCACTATACGATCACGGCTCTGATGAGATGAGAGTGCAAGATAAAAATTACTGTCTTGTCGAAAAAGTAAAACTACGTTGACACTCGCTTGTCACCCGGCCACGTTCTAGCGAGAATTTTACGCCGAGCGCTACCGAGGCCACGGCTTTCCTCCTCATGAACGGATCCATTGTGTTCAATTTGACACTGCATTCAGGTAGTAAGTGTTAGGTTGTTAGACTTTTTAGACCTTTTACGCTTTATTAGACCTTGAGGTAAGATACAGAGCTGTTGTCGAGTCCTGAGATGATGCCCTGTAACCTATCAATGACAGATAAATAATCGTAAAGTCATATTTTCTATAGAGATTAATAGGGTCTAGTCCACTAGTAAATATTTCTTGTATAAATCACGACCGGATAGGAATATTTATATCATAATTAACTTAACTATAAATAACAAATAAACAAATTAAACTCTAGCATCTCAATTAGTTCTCGATCAAAGGTTGTATGATAAAAGGATTAGCGATGTACAGTAAATTGCCAATTAGTTACTTTTTGGTGCTTATGAATAACGACTGTATAATATAATTATAATTACGAGATTAGGAGAAAAATCACACATTTTATTAGTACAATAAATGACTTATTAGTATCTTTCATAAGAAAATGTTTTGGTGACACACTAGTAACATCCTATTTAACCTTTGACCTCAAGATTGTGCTTGACCTCAAGGTTGACCATTGATCTCCAGGTTGTCATTGACCTCTAGATTAACCTTTGACTTCCAGATTAACCTTTGACCTCCAGATTGACCTTTGATCTCCAGGTTATTGACCTCCAGGTTGTTATTGACCTCCAGGTTGTCCTTTGACCTCGAGATTGGTATTTGACTTCCAGATTGATATTTTAATTCGAGATTGATATTTGACCTCCAGGTTGACCTTTGACCTCCAGGTTGTCATTGACCTCTTGATTATCTCCAGGTTGTTGTTGACCTCTAGATTAACCTTTGACCTCCAGATTGACCTTTGAACTCCAGGTTATTGACCTCCAGGTTGTCCTTTGACTTGAGATTGGTATTTGACTTCCAGATTGATATTTAACCTCCAGGTTGACCTTTGACCTCCAGGTTGTCATTGACCTCTTGATTATCTCCAGGTTGTTGTTGACCTCTAGATTAACATTTGACCTCCAGATTGACCTTTGAACTCCAGGTTGTCCTTTGATCTTTAGATTGACATTTGACCTGTAGAATAACCTTTGACCTCGAGATTGTTCTTGACTCGCTCTTTGAACGAACACGTTACAATATTTATGACCATCGCTCATAAATGATGTTTGTCAGATCTGATGTTTATGTACAAAGTTATTAAAAAATGAAAATTCCCACGTTGATTAATAGTGTGAATGTCACCATTCTTAAGATGGATTTAGCTATTCTTGCTTCAGCTTCTATTCTTGACAAATGGATCAACCGTGTCATTCAATGGTCATAAATTCTAATGACATTTTCTATTTTTATCATTTCAATGATTTAGCCTCATTGTGG
>NC_090745.1:5434159-5466659 GCF_036898095.1 Palaemon carinicauda
TATCCTGGCTATCACACCAGCAAGGGCAGACCAGACCCAACGTTGCTTAACTTCGGTGATAAAACTGAAAGTGTTATATTAACCAATCAGGTTATGACGTAGACCTGATTATATCCTTTGGACTTTTCGAGATCATTTAAAACATTTGAAGATTATTTATGGAAATTTTAGAAAGTCGTTAGTGATCCTCAATAATTTTTCGGATTTAAAAAAAAAAAAAAAAAAAAATATTAAAACTTGGCCTCTAGAGTTCAAACTTCATTGTGTTTTATAAGTCTCTTATAGCTGGGTCATAAAAAGATCTTATTCATTTATAATTCTCTCTCTCTCTCTCTCTCTCTCTCTCTCTCTCTCTCTCTCTCTCTCTCTCTCTCTCTCTCTCTCTCTCTCTCTCTCTCTCTCCCTCCCCTCCTCCTTCCAATGATGTACTTTGTGAATTCCAGCTATCCAATAGTATTAATAATTAGTCTTGATTCTTTTATGTTTATGCCAACCTTCACCAGTTGTTGTAGTTATTTAAGACTTTTCGAAAAAAAAGGAAAATAGAATTAATTTATTTTCTTAGTTAATTTCAATTGATTTTTTTTTATTTATACCTTCAATTGGGCTCCACAAGGCACTAGAGTTCGAAGCCCCAGGCCTACATGGGTGAGGACTTTGAAGCGGGATGTAGCAGATGATGAATGGAGAAGTATTGAATTAAAAGCTCAAGATATTGACAACTGGCAAAATCTAATAGAGGCCCTTTGCGTCAATAGGCGTAGGAGATGATGATGATGATAATGATACCTTTGGAAGTTTCCAATCAAAATGGAACGCTCACCTGCCGTGACCAGGATTCGAACCTGGGTTATTGCGGCCACAACGCAATGTACTAACCACTATACGATCACGGCTCTCATGAGATAGGATATTATTATTATTATTATTATTATTATTATTATTATTATTATTATTATTATTATCCAAGCTACAGCCCTAGTTGGAATAGCAAGATGCTATAAGCCCAAGGCCTCCAACAGGGAAAATAGCTCAAACAGTGTACTAAGACTCTGCTGTCAAGGAAAATTGATACTAGTCAATACAAATAACTGAGTCGTACAGCTGGCTTCATTAATTCCGGTACACTAACATCTCCTTTGCTTCGTATGTTGTGTACCAGAATTAATGGAAGCCAATTGTACCACCTCATTCCAGAATCCAGATATTCCCGAAAGTTTTCGTATCACGAGTCCCTTGAGAGCATTTGCCCTTGAGAGCATTTGCCCTTGAGATCACTAGCCCTTGAGATCACTAGCCCTTGAGATCACTAGCCCTTGAGATCACTAGCCCTTAAGAGCATTTGCCCTTAAGAGCATTTGCCCTTGAGAGCATTTGCCCTAACTTGCCAGTGTTCTTGTGCGTTGAAATCTCCTCTATATAAGGGTTTTTACCATTTCTTGTTAGTTCTAAAGGTAAGGAACCGAGTTATCTAACCGTGAAATGATGGTGTCAAAACTACAGAGTTCAGACAAATTCTCGTCAAGTTCAATCAAGTGGAGAGACCACCAGTGAATGCAACACCTTCCAGAATTTGGATTTTCTCCAAGGGTATTTTCCAATGGGTTTAATGTACTTCATTACCAATCAAATCGAAGATAAATTCCATGGAAAAGGTTGTTTTTCTCCTGGCTAGTACAGTGGTAAAGTGTTCGTCTAGCATTAGCACGGCAGCAGATCGATCCCCGCACGGGACCGTTAGTTTAAACTGTATACTGGGGAGGCCACTGCTGTGGCAAAGCACCACAGTGGCGGGCTGGCCTTTTCCGGCTGAGGTTCTGGTGAGCATCTATTCTGATGGAACTGGAACTGAAATCAGACACATTTAACTTTATTTCTTGGCATATTTTTTTTCCCGAAATTGCAAATATGCTGTAATTACTGTTGGTCAGCATTCCCCTGTAACCTTTTATCCATAACGACAGCTAGAAACAAACTGAGTGACTAGAACAGAATCCAAATAAACGAAATATCAAGGGCATATTTTTTATTTGTACAATTTAAAGCTGTTAAGGCTTTCAAAAGGAAACTAATGAAGTTATTAAGGCTTTCGAGAGGAAACTGAGGAAGATATTAATGCTTTTAAGAGGAAACTGAAGATGTTAAGGCTTTTGAGAGGAAACTGAAGATATTAAGGCTTTTGAGAGGAAACTGAAGATATTAAGTCTTTCGAGAGGAAACTGAAGATATTAAGGCTTTCGAGAGGAAACTGAAGAAGATATTAATGCTTTTGAGAGGAAACTGAAGATATTAATGCTTTTGAGAGGAAACTGAAGATATTAATGCTTTTGAGAGGAAACTGAAGATATTAATGCTTTTGAGAGGAAACTGAAGATATTGAGGCTTTCGAGAGGAAACTGAAGATATTGAGGCTTTCGAGAGGAAACTGGAGATATTGAGGCTTTCGAGAGGAAACTGGAGATATTGAGGCTTTCGAGAGGAAACTGGAGATATTGAGGCTTTCGAGAGGAAACTGGAGATATTGAGGCTTTCGAGAGGAAACTGGAGATTGAGGCTTTCGAGAGGAAACTGGAGATATTGAGGCTTTCGAGAGGAAACTGGAGACATTGAGGCATTCGAGAGGAAACTGGAGATATTGAGGCTTTCGAGAGGAAACTGGAGATATTGAGGCTTTCGAGAGGAAACTGGAGATATTGAGGCTTTCGAGAGGAAACTGGAGATATTGAGGCTTTCGAGAGGAAACTGGAGATATTGAGGCTTTCGAGAGGAAACTGGAGATATTGAGGCTTTCGAGAGGAAACTGGAGATATTGAGGCTTTCGAGAGGAAACTGGAGATATTGAGGCTTTCGAGAGGAAACTGGAGATATTGAGGCTTTCGAGAGGAAACTGGAGATATTGAGGCTTTCGAGAGGAAACTGGAGATAGTGAGGCTTTCGAGAGGAAACTGGAGATAGTGAGGCTTTCGAGAGGAAACTGGAGATAGTGAGGCTTTCGAGAGGAAACTGGAGATAGTGAGGCTTTCGAGAGGAAACTGGAGATAGTGAGGCTTTCGAGAGGAAACTGGAGATAGTGAGGCTTTCGAGAGGAAACTGGAGATATTGAGGCTTTCGAGAGGAAACTGGAGATAGTGAGGCTTTCGAGAGGAAACTGGAGATATTTAGTCTTTCGAGAGGAAACTGGAGATATTAAGTCTTTCGAGAGGAAACTGGAGATATTAAGTCTTTCGAGAGGAAACTGGAGATATTAAGTCTTTCGAGAGGAAACTGGAGATATTAAGTCTTTCGAGAGGAAACTGGAGATATTAAGGCTTTCGAGAGGAAACTGGAGATATTAAGGCTTTCGAGAGGAAACTGGAGATATTAAGGCTTTCGAGAGTAAACTGGAGATATTATGGCTTTCGAGAGGAAACTGGAGATATTAAGGCTTTCGAGAGGAAACTGAAGATATTAAGGCTTTCGAGAGGAAACATGATATTAAGGCTTTCGAGAGGAAACTGGAGGCTTTCTTATTCCGGGAGTGTTTTGACAGTGATGATCAAACAGTAAGCGAACAATACGCATTGTGAAATGTTAAATGCTCCCGAATGAACATCATAAAACGACCGTGGAGGTCCTGTAGAGAGTAGGGTTCCCTTGCTTTACAGGACCAGATAAGCAGCCCTTAAATTGAAATTAAAGTCTTCAATCTAAAAGTTTAGCTCACCTGCCGTGACCAGGATTCGAACCTGGGTTATTGCGGCCACAACGCAATGTACTAACCACTATACGATCACGGCTCTGATGAGATGAGAATATGAGGTAAAAATCACTGTCTTCACAAAAGAGTGAAACTACGTTGACACGCACTTTTCACCCGGCCACGTTCCAGCGAGAAGTTTACGCCGAGCGCTACCGAGGCCACGGCTTTGCTCCTCATGAACGGGTCCATTGTGTTCAATCTGACACTGCTTTTAGGTCGTAAGTGTTAGCTTATTAGACTTTTTAGACCTTTTAGGCTTTATTAGACCTTGAGGTAAGATACCCAGTTGTTGAGTCTTGAGATGATGTCCTGTAACCTATCAATGACTGATAAATAATCGTAAAGTCATATTTTGTACAGAGACAAATAAAGTGTCTAGTCCACTAGTAAGTATTTCTTGTATAAAACATGACTGGATAGAAATATTTACATCACAATTAAGTTTCCTATAAATAGCAAATTAAAATCTAACATCTCAGTAAGAATTCGATCAAAGGTTGTATGATAAAACGATTACCGATGTACAGTAAGTTACCAACTAGTTACTTTTCGTACTTTAGAATAACTACTGTGTAATATAAAATAGCATGACTAGATTTTCATGAAATATCAGACATTTTATTAACGATGTACATGATTAGAGTTTTTGTGACTTGTCAAATCCTATTTGACCTTTAGGTTGTCCTTTGACCTTTTAGGTTGTCCTTTGACCTCCAGGTTGTCCCTTGTCCTCCAGGTTGACCTTGACTCTAACCCTCGGAACAAAGGCGTTACAAGTTTTATCACCACCGCTCAATTAAGATATATGTCATATCTGAAGTTTTATGTTCATAGGTATTTAAAAAAAATGCTACGTTGATTAACTGTGTGAATGTTACCCTTCTTAAGATGGATATAGCTATTCTTGGTTCAGCTTCTATTCTTGACAATTGGTTCAAACGTGTCATTCAATGGTCGTGAATTGTAATGACATTTTCCATAATAGTTTCTATGATTTAGCCTCATTGTGGAAGGCAATTTCAAGAGAAGCCGTGGGTTACTGGTTTTACCTTCAAAGCTGCATTGATATTTTTCTTTCGCTTTAAGTCTTGCTGAAATAAAGATTTATTATTATTATTATTATTATTATTATTATTATTATTATTATTATTATTATTATTATTATTATTATTATTATTATTATTATTATTATACCGTATGGCTAACGGTATGTCTGATCATTTTTTGGTGGAAGGAAAATTAGTTGTAGCAAAAGAGTTGGGGAATAGAGTTGGTGGATGTTAATGGGAGCAAGTTAGGGTTGAAGAGCTAATAAGACCGGGGGTAAAAAGTAGACATCAAGAAAGGTTGAAAATGGCATATGGCGTAGTGAAAGTAAGAGAAACTGGTAATTTAGAGGAGGAGTGGAAGTTAGTAAAAGAAAATTTTGTTGGGATTGCAAGTGATGTGTGTGGCAAGAAGGTTGTTGGAGGCAGCATGAGGAAGGGCAGTGGATGGTGGAATGAAGGAGTGAAGATAAAAGTGGAAGAGAAAAAGAGGGCTTTTGAAGAATGGCTGCAGAGTAATAGTGTAGGGAAGTATAAAATATATAGAGAAAAATGTGGAAGTAAAGCGCAAGGTAAATGAGGCAAAGAGCGTAGCTGACCTGAGGTGGGGTTAGGGATTGGGTCATTCATATGAAGAGAATAAGTAATCGTTTTGGAAAGAAGTGAAGAGAGTAAGGAAGGCTGGCTCAAGAATTGAAGAGACAGTGAAAGATGGAAATGGAAGGTCGTTAAAAGGAGAGGAGGCAAGGAAAAGGTGGGCGGAATATTTTGAAAGTTTACTGAATGTTGAGGATAATAGGGATGCAGACATAATTGTTGTTGCAGGTGTTGAGGTGCCGGTAATGGGAGATGAGAATGAGAGAGAGAGATTACAATAGAGGAAGTGAGAAGAGCACTAGATGAAACGTGAGTAGGAAAAACATCTGGTATGGATGGTGTGAGAGCTGAGATGTTGAAGGAAGGGGGTGTGACTGTATTTGAATGGTTGGTCAGATTGTCTAATATGTGTTTTGTGTTGTCAATGGTACCAGTAGATTGGGTTTGTACATGTATTGTACCACTAGTTGGAAAAGTGTATGGTAGAGTACTGATTAATAGGATTAAGGATAAAAGAGAGAATTCAATCTTAGAAGTACAGGGTGGCTTTAGAAGAGGTAGGGGTTGTATGAATCATATTTTTACAGTTAGGCAGATATGCAAGAAATATTTAGCAAAAGGTAAGGAGGTGTATGTTGCGTTTATGGATCTGGAGAAAGCATATGATAGAGTTGATAGGGAAGCAATGTGGAATGTGATGAGGTTATATGGAGTTGGTGGAAGGTTGTTGCAAGGTTGTTGCAAGCAGTGAAAAGTTTCTACAAAGGTAGTAAAGCATGTGTTAGGATAGGAAATGAAGTGAGCGATTGATTTCCAGGTCGAGTGGGGCTGAGACAGGGATGTGTGATGTCGCTGTGGCTGTTTAACTTTTATGTTGATGGAATTTGTGAGCAAGGTGAATGCTAGAGTGCTTGGACGAGGATTAATACTGGTAGACAAAAATGACCATGAATGGGAGGTAAATCAATTGTTGTTTGCGTATGATACTGTATAGGTTGCAGACGTGGAAGAGAAGCTTGGCCGATTAGTGACAGAATTTGAAAGGGTGTGTGAGAGAGGGAAGTTGAGAGTTAATGTGGGTAAGAGTACGGTTATGATATGTACGAGAAGGGAAGGTGGTGCAAGGTTGAATGTCATGTTGAATGGAGAGTTACTTTGAGGAAGTGGATCAGTTTAAGTACTTGGGGTCTGTAGTTGCAGCAAATGGTGGAGTGGAAGCAGATGTACGTCAGAGAGTGAATGAAGGGTGCAAAGTTTTGGGGGCAGTTAAGGGAGTAGTAAAAAATAGAGGGTTGGGCATGAATGTAAAGAGAGTTCTACACGAGAAAGTGATTGTACCAGATGTGATGTATGGATCGGAGTTGTGGGGAAAAAAAGTGACGGAGAGACATAAATTGAATGTGTTTGAGATGAAGTGTCTAAGGAGTATGACTGGTGTATCTCGAGTAGATAGGGTTAGGAACGAAGTGGTGAGAGTGAGAACGGGTGTAAGAAATGAGTTAGCAGCTAGAGTGGATATGAATGTGTTGAAGTGATTTGGCCATGTTGAGATATGGAAAATGGCTGTCTGCTAAAGAAGGTGATGAATGCAAGAGTTGATGGGAGAAGTATAAGAGGAAGGCCAAGGTTTGGGTGGATGGATGGAGTGAAGAAAGCTCTGGGTGATAAGAGGATAGATGTGAGAGAGGCAAGAGAGCGTGCTAGAAATAGGAATGAATGGCGAGCGATTGTGACGCAGTTCCGGTAGGCCCTGCTGCTTCCTCCGGTGCCTTAGATGACCGCGGAGGTAGCAGCAGTAGGGGATTCAGCGTTATGAAGCTTTTGATAATGGGGGAGGGTGGGCTGTGGCACCCTAGCAGTAACAGCTGAACTCAGTTGAATCCCTTGTCAGGCTGGGAGGAACGTAGAGAGGAGACGTCCCCTTTTTTGTTTCATTTGTTTGATGTCAGCTACCCCCCCAAATTGGGGGAAGTGCCTTGGTATATGTATGTATGTGATTATTATTATTATTATTATTATTATTATTATTATTATCATTACTATTATTGGTTAGTTAGTTATGCTATTGCTGCTGTCACATATTTTATATATCTGTAGATCCCAAATTTTGTTTTTATATGCACGTATCCATTAGAGTAATTTTCATATCTAAGTCTGGTGTTATCTCCTACAATTAACTTTACATACGCTCATGACCTTGGAATACTGGGCTCAACCTGCTAATGATATACTGTAATCACTGTTGTTATTGCAAGTATCATCTTTTTATACAAATGTCATAAGCGTAACAACACTGTGCCCTTATTGTAACTCTGTATATGGCTTGTGCTGAAGTGAAGATTTATTATTATTATAATTATTATTATGGTTATTATTATTATTAAAAACAGCCCTAGTTGAAATGGCAAGATGCTATAAGCCCAAGGCCTCCAACAGGGAAAAATGGCCCAAACAGTGTACTAAAACTCTGCCGTCGAGCAAAAATCATACCAGTCAATACGAATAACTGTCAGAGTCGTACAGCTGGCTTCATTAATTCCGGTACACTAACATCTCCTTTGCTTCCTATGTTGTGTACCAGAATTAATGGAAGCCAATTGTACCACCTTATTCCAGAATACAGATATTCCCGAGAGTTTTCGTATCACGAGTCCCTTGAGAGCATTTGCCCTTGAGAGCATTTGCCCTTGAGAGCATTTGCCCTTGAGAGCATTTGCCCTTGAGAGCATTTGCCCTTACTTGCCAGTGTTCTTGTGCGTTGAAATCTCCTCTATATTCGGGTTTTACCATTTCTTGTTATATATTGAGGTAATGAACTGTGAAATGTCAGCTCTATTTTTTTTTTTTTTTTTTTACCATTTCTTGTTAGTTCTTCAGGTAATGAACAGAATTATTTAACCGTAAAATAATGGTGTCAATACTACAGAGGTCAGACAAATTCTCGTGAAGTTCAATCAAGTGGAGAGACCACCAGTGAATGCAACTCCTTTGTGACGGGCCGAGACAGGAGTCGTGAACTCAAAGGCAGATTGAAAACAACTGAGTTATTTATTAAGGAACACACTTCTTTATATACAAAACCTCTAGGCAACAGGACATGACCTGTTCGAGAGACAGATAATGTTACTGAGCAAAACGGAGACATGATCATTCAGGTTCTTTTTAGTGCGAGGGAAGAGCGCAGATACAAGCATAATATATACAAAATAATTATGTACAATTGTGTGACACACGGTTGGTACATGGCTCCCCCCCTAAAAATGACATACTGTACATGTTAAATAGGGCGCCCTGATCTAGATAGGCGAACTGTAGGCGGGTCATCTGGCAGAAGATAAGCAGGTTTTAGACGATCAATGGAGTCCCAGTCTTCTTTGCCCCGAATGTTTAGGAGGAATGCTTTCGGACTGCGTCGGATCACAAGGAAAGGGCCCGTGTAAGGGGGCGTTAGTGGTGGCTTGCTGGTGTCGTTGCGCAGGAAGACGTGCGTTGCAGAGTGCAAGTCCGTTGGTATGTGATGCTTCGCTGGGGGCTTGTAAGTCTGGCGGCACGGAGTAAATTTTCCCACAACGTGACGTATGCGTTGGAGATCGTCGGAGGAGGTCGTAGAAGGAAAAAATTCGGCAGGGACGACCAACGGGTCGCCATACACCATTTCGGCTGCCGAGACGTTGAGGGCGTCTTTAGGAGTGGTCCTTAGTCCAAGGAGGACCCAGGGAAGCTGAGTAAACCAGTTGCAATCCTTGCAGCAGGACATCAAAGCTGCTTTGAGGGTGCGATGAAAACGTTCAACCATTCCATTGGCAGCGGGGTTGTAGGCCGTTGTCTGATGTAGGGTGATGCTCAGGAGATTCGCTAATGACGTCCATAATTGTTCCCCTGTCAGAAGTAATATGCTCAGGGATACCGAATCTTGAAATCCATCCAGAGAGTAAGGCAGATGTAGATGAGGCGGACGTTGCAGTTTCCATGGGAATGGCTTCAGGCCAACGAGTGGAGCGGTCGATGACGGTAAACAGGTAACGATGTCCTTGTGATGTAGGTAGGGGGCCTACAACGTCGACGTGAATGTGTGCGAAACGACGCTGAGGTTGAGGAAAGGTGCCCACTCCTGAATCCGTGTGTCGATGTACTTTGGAAGTTTGGCAAGAAGTACACGCACGGACCCAATCCTTAGCATCCTTAGAAATGCCGTGCCAAATGAACTTTGCCTTCAGCAGCTGTGCAGTAGAACGGCACGAGGGATGTGAAAGGCCGTGGATGAAATCAAACACCTGTCGGCGCATGGGAGCAGGAATCCAAGGTCGCGGTCTACCAGTACTGACGTCACAGAGGAGGGTGGTGTTGGAGTCTTCGAGGGGAAAATCCTCCCAACGGAGGGACGTGCTGGATGTCCTACAAGCTTGATACTCTGGATCCTGTCGTTGGGCTTCAGCCAGGGCGTTGTAATCCAATCCCAGTTGAACGGCAGCCAACGTGTTTCTTGACAGGGCATCGGCAACGGGATTCATTTTCCCAGGGACGTATTGGAGGGTGCAATTGTATTCAGCCACGGCGGAGAGATGTCGGCGTTGACGGGCGGACCAGGCGTCAGACTGTCGAGTGAAGGCGTGCACCAGAGGCATGTGGTCTGTACGAATGACGAAGGGCGTACCTTCTAAGAAATGGCGAAAGTGACGGACAGCCAAGTGCACCGCCAGCAATTCTCGATCGAAGGTAGAATAACCCTATTCTGCCTTGGACAGTTTTCTGCTGAAGAAGGCCAATGGGCAGGGCGAGCCTTTGACCACCTGCTCGAGTACTGCACCAATAGTGACGTCCCTGGCATCGGTGGAGAGAAGGAGAGGGGCGTGTGGGATAGGAAAAGTGAGAGCCGCAGCAGTTGATAGGGCCTTCTTTGCATTGCAGAAGGCTGCTTCTTGAAGGGGACCCCACTTCAGGTCCTTTGGCTTGCCCTTGAGGGAGGCGTAGAGGGGAGCAAGAGTGGCGGCAATGGCTGGCAAAAAACGGTGATAATAGTTGATCATGCCCAAGAATTCCTGCAGAGCTTTGACGGTCGAGGGCGTGGGGAAATTCTGAACGGCTGCTACCTTCTCAGGGAGGGGATGGACTCCTTCAGGAGTGATACGGTGCCCTAATAACGACACTTCGTTGGCGCCAAAGGTACACTTGTCGTACCGGACTACAAGGCCGTTTTGTTGCAGGCGGTCGAGCACGATGCGCAGGTGACGGAGGTGTTCCTCTTTTGAGGAGGAGAACACAAGTATGTCGTCCACATAACATACACAGAAAGGGAGGTCCCCTAAGATGCCATCCATGAGACGTTGAAACGTTGCCCCAGCATTACAAAGGCCAAAACAGGAGTAATTGAAGGTGTATGTGCCAAACGGAGTGGTGATGGCGGTCTTGGGGATATCTTCTAGGTTCATAGGCACCTGATAATACCCCTTCAGGAGGTCGAGCGTAGAGAAAACCTTCGCTTTGTGCAGGTAGGAGGTTACATCGGCAATGTTTGGGAGGGGGTAGTGATCCGGTTCCGTTTGCATGTTCAGGCGCCTGTAATCCCCGCACGGACGGAGGGAGCCGTCTTTCTTCAGAACGATGTGTAAGGGTGACGACCATGGGCTGGAGGCCTTTTGGCAAAGGCCCATTTTCTCCATTTCGGCGAACGTCTGTTTGGCGGCTGCCAATCGTTCCAGTGCTAGACGTCTGAATTTTGCGAAGACTGGGGGTCCCATCGTCTTGATATGGTGATAAATACCGTGCTTGGCAGGAACCGTGGGCGTTTGGCGAAGTTCTGGACGGAAAACTTCCGGGTACGACGTGAGGAGGTGGGCGTAGGCATCCGTGGGTGCGCTGATGTGGAGAGCGAGGTTAGAGGGGGCGGGTTGAAGAGGTGTCGACAAGTACGAGTCTGCGTTGACCAATCGTCGGTGGGCGACATCGACCAGAAGGTGGAAATGAGAGAGGAAATCCGCACCGAGGATTGGCATTGTGACGTCAGCAACGAGAAACTTCCAATTGAATTTACCGTTTCCGAACGATAATGTGAGGTTCTCGTAACCGTAGGTGGGTATCGCAGATCCGTTGGCAGCTACCAAGTGGATGTCAGCAGATGTAGACAGACTACGTTGTGCCTTGAAGAGTTTCCTTGGCAAAAGAGAACGACAAGCACCCGTGTCTACCAAATATTGCACGCCCGTTCCTGCATCCTGTAAAAAGAAAAGATTAGAAACATGGGAGGCCACCGCCACAAGCGATGGCCTACTTACACGTTTTTTTTGGCCACTGACAATCTTTGGCACATTTCTTCGCGGTTGCCCCGAATCTGAAGTGGTAGTAGCAAAACTGCGGCGGATGGGAGGTAGTAAGTGGCTGTAGAAGTCGTTCGTTGGGGCGCGAGCGATTGGTGGGTGGTGGGCGGCTTTGTCGCCGCTTCGGCACGTCACGGGGTAGGCATGTATGTCCTATGGCATTCATGTCAGCTTCAGTTGTCGTTGAATAGGCATCCTCGTCGTCAGGGGTGGAGGCGTTGATGGAGGTCTTGAAGTGGCTGTCCATAAGGGCGTCGGCTTTGGTCATCAAGTCCTTTATGGGTAAACTATCGACATCGGGTATGGCAGCGCGCACAGGTTCAGGTAAACGGCGTATCCAAAGGGCACGGAGTAGGTTCACCTCACGAGGAGAGCCGTCTGCGGCAGGTTGAAGGCGAGCGATACTGGTCATTTCCCTGAGGGCAAGCGAAGCCCTTTGGTCCCCCAACGGTTGTTGCGAGAGCTGAAAAAGCTTTGCTATACGGGCAACTGGCGACGGCGAGTACTGCTGCAGAAGGTATGATTTGAGGTCGTCATACGCTATTGGGGTGTCTCCTTGTTCACAAAGCCAGTCGGATATTTCTGGGAAGGTGTCCTCGGGTATCGCCGCGAGAACATAATCCGCTTTGGTGGTTGAGCGAGTCACGCCCCTGATACGAAAGTGGACTTCAGCGCGTTGAAACCAAGCGAACGCTTCTCCGCTAGCGAACGGTGAAAGTTTCAATGGAGCGGCCGCAGTGCCAACTGCTGGGGTAGAGTCCGCCTCCGTCATATTACCAACGATGGAGGGGCGAGGGAGGTGGGGGTGGAAGGCAGTGGGAGCGAGTCGACTTCCGGGGTCACCAATGTGACGGGCCGAGAGAGGAGTCGTGAACTCAAAGGCAGATTGAAAACGACTGAGTTATTTATTAAGGAACACTCTTCTTTATATACAAAACCTCAAGGCAACAGGACATGACCTGTTCGAGAGACAGATAATGTTACTGAGCAAAACGGAGACATGATCATTCAGGTTCTTTTTAGTGCGAGGAAAGAGCGCAGATACAAGCATAATGTATACAAAATAATTATGTACAATTGTGTTACACATGGTTGGTACACCTTCCAGAATTTGGAATTTCCCCAAGTATATTTTCCAATGGGTTTAATGTAATTCATTACCAATCAGGATAAATGCCATGGAAAAGGTTTCAAAGTTGCATCAACTTGTTTCTCCTGGCTAGTACAGTGGTAAACGTGTTCGCCTAGCATTAGCACGGCAGCAGATCAATCCTCGCACGGGACCGTTAGTGTAAACTGTATACTGGGGAGGCCAATGCTGTGGTAAAGCACCACAGTGGCGGGTTGGGAATGTCAGGCTGACGTTCTGATGAGCATCTATTCTGATGGAACTGGAACTGAAATGAGACACATTTAACTTTATTTCTTGGCATATTTTTTTTTCCCGAAATTGCAAATATGCTGTAATTACTGTTGGTCAGCATTCCCCTGTAACCTTTTATACATAACGACAGCTAGAAACGAACTGAGTGACTAGAACAGAATCCAAATAAACGAAATATCGAGAGTATTTTTTTTATTTATACAATTTAAAGCTGTTAAGGCCTTCAAGAGGAAACTGGAGACTTTCTTATTCCGCAAGTCTTTTGACAGTGATGATCAAACAGTGAGCGAGCAATACTTATTGTGAGATGTCAAATGCTCCCGAATGAACATCATAAAACGACCGTGGAGGTCCTGTAGAGAGTAGGGCTCCCCTGCTTTACAGGACCAGATAAGCAACCCTTAAAAAGTTACGTCACCTGCCGTGACCAGGATTCGAACCTGGGTTATTGCGGCCACAACGCAATGTACTAACCACTATACGATCACGGCTCTGATGAGATGAGAGAGTGGGATAAAAATTACTGTCTTAACAAAAGAGTGAAACTACGTTGACACTCGCTTGTCACCCGGCCACGTTCCAACGAGAAGTTTACGCCGAGCGCTACCGAGGCCACGGCTTTGCTCCTCATGAACGGGTCTATTGTGTTCAATCTGACACTGCATTTAAGTCGTAAGTGTTAGGTTATTAGACTTTTTAGACCTTTTAGACTTTTATTAGACCTTCAGGTAAAATGTAGAGTTGTTGAATCATGAAATGTCTTGTAACCTATCAGTGACAGATAAATAATCGTAAAGTCATATTAAGTGCACAGGGAAATAAAAGTGTCGAGTCCAATTGTAAATATTTCTTGTATAAAACACGACCGGATAGAAGTATTTATATCATAATTAACTGTACTATATAAAGTAGCTTAAAATCTAACATCCTAGTAAGATCTCAAAGGTTATATGATAGAATTATTAGCGATGTAAATTGCCAAATAGTTAGTTTTTCGTATATTTGAATAATTACTACAGTGTACTATAAAATAACATGACTAGATTTTGATGAAATATCAGACATTTTATTAACAATGTAAATGACTTATCATAAGATCAAGAGTTTTCGTAACAATGGTAAAATCCTATTTGACCTTTGACCTTTAGGTTGTCCTTGACCTTTAGGTTGTCCTTTAGCTCTAGGTTGTCCTTTAGCTCTAGGTTGTCCTTTAGCTCTAGGTTGTCCTTTACCTTTAAGGTTTTCCTTTACCTTTAAGGTTTTCCTTTGACCTCCAGCTTTATATTTGACCTCTAGATTGACCTTTGACCTCCAAGCTGACCTTTGACCTCCAAGCTGACCCTGCCTCTAATCCCCGGAACACTCACGTGTATCCCCCTCGCTCATATATGATGTATATCAGGTCTAAAGTTTATGTACATAGGTATTAACAAAAATTCCAACGTTGACTAATAGTGTGAATGTTACCATTCTTGAGATAGATGTAGCTATTCTTGGTTCAGCTTCTATTCTTGACAATTGGATTAACCTTGTCATTCAATGGTCGTAAATTCTAATGACATTTTCCCTTATTATTTCTATGATTTAGCCTCTTGTGGAAGGCAGTTTCAAGAGAGACTGGGGGTTACTGGTTTTACCTTCAAAGCTGCATTGATATTTCTCTTTCGCTTTAAGTTTTGCTGAAATATAGATTATTATTATTATTATTATTATTATTATTATTATTATTATTATTATTATTATTATTATGATTGTTAGTTGTTTATGCTATTGCTGCTGTCACATATTTTATATATCTGTTAATCCCAAATTTTCTTTTTTATCTGAACGTATCCATTAAAGTAATTTTCACATCCAAGTCTGGTGTGTTATCATCTACAATGAACTTTACATACACTCATGACCTTGGAATACTGTGCTCAACCTGCTAATGATATACTGTAATCACTGTTGTTATTGCAAGTCTTATCTTTTTATACAAATGTCATAAGCGTAACAACATTGTGCCCTTATTGTAACTCTGTATATGGCTTGTGCTGAAGTGAAGATGATTTATTATTATTATTATTATTATTATTATTATTATTATTATTATTATTATTATTATTATTATTATCAAAAGCCAAGCTACAGCTCTAGTTAGAATAGCTAGATGCTATAAGCCCAAGGCCTCCAACAGGGAAAAATGGCCCAAACAGTGTGCTAAAACTCTGCCGTCGAGCAAAAATCATATCAGTCAATACGAATAACTGCGAGTCGTACTGTTGGCTTCATTAATTCCGGTACACTAACATCTCCTTTGTTTCCTATGTTGTGTACCAGAATTAATGGAAACCAATTGTACCACCTCATTCCAGAATCCAGATATTCCCGAGAGTTTTCGTATCACGAGTCCCTTGAGAGCATTTGCCCTTGAGAGCATTAGCCCTTGAGAGCATTTGCCTTTGAGAGCATTAGCCCTTGAGAACATTTGCCCTTGAGAGCATTTGCCTTAACTTGCCAGTGTTCTTGTGCGTTGAAATCTCCTCCTATATAAGGTTTACCATTTCTTGTTATTTCTTCGGGTAATGAACTAAGTTATTTAACCGTGAAATGATGTCAAAGCTATATTTGGGTTTTTTACCATTTCTTGTTAGTTCTTCAGGTAATGAACAGAATTATTTAACCGTAAAATAATGTTGTCAAAACTACAGGGGTCAGACAAATTCTCGTCAAGTTCAATCAAGTGGAGAGACCACCAGTGAATGCAACACCTTCCAGAATCTGGAATTTCCCCAAAGGATATTTTCCAATGAGTTTAATGTAATTCATTACCAATCAGGATAAATGCCATGGAAAAGGTTTCAAAGTTGCATCAACTTGTTTCTCCTGGCTAGTACAGTTGTAAACGTGTTCGCCTAGCATTCGCACGGCAGCAGATCGATCCCCGCACGGGACCGTTAGTTTAAACTGTATACTGGGGAGGCCACTGCTGTGGTAAAGCACCACAGTGGGGTGTTGGGAATGCCAGGCTGACGGTCTGGTGAGCATCTGTTCTGATGGAACTGGAACTGAAACCAGACACATTTAACTTCATTTCTTGGCATAATTTTTTCCGTAATTGCAAATATGCTGTAATTACTTTTGGATAGAATTCACCTGTAGCCTCGTATACATAACAAGGCAGCTAGAAACCAATCAATGAGTGAATAGATAAAAATCCAAATAAACGAAAGAGCAAAATCCAAATAAACGAAATAGCAAGAGTATTTTTTTGTTTGTTAATACTATTCAAAGCTGTTAAGGCCTTCAAGAGGAAACAGAAGACCTTTTTTTTTGCGAGTGTTTTGACAGTGATGATCAAACAGTAAGCGAACAATACACATTATGAAATGTTAAATGCTCCCGAATGAACACCATAAAACGACCGTGGAGGTCCTGTAGAGAGTAGGGTTCCCTTGATTTACAGGACCAGATAAGCAGCCCTTAAATTGAAATTAAAGTCTTCAATCCAAAAGTTTAGCTCACCTGCCGTGACCAGGATTCGAACCTGGGTTATTGCGGCCACAACGCAATGTACTAACCACTATACGATCACGGCTCTGATGAGATGAGAGAGTGGGATAAAAATCACTGTCTGCATAAAAGTAAAACGACGTTGCCACTGGCTTGTCACCCGACCACGTTCCAGCGAGAAGTTTATGCCGAGCGCTACCGAGGTGAAGGCATTGCTCCTCATGAACGGGCCCATTGTGTTCAATTTGACACTACATTTAGGTCGTAAGTGTTAGGTTATTAGACTTTTTAGACCTTTTAGACTTTTATTAGACCTTCAGGTAAAATGTAGAGTTGTTGAATCATGAAATGTCTTGTAACCTATCAGTGACAGATAAATAATCGTAAATTCATATTAAGTGTACAGGGAAATAAAAGTGTCGAGTTCAATTGTAAATAGTTCTTGTATAAAACACGACCGGATAGAAGTATTTATATCATAATTAACTTAACTATATAAAGTAGCTTAAAATCTAACATCCTAGTAAGATCTCAAAGGTTATATGATAAAATTATTAGCGATGTAAATTGCCAAATAGTTAGTTTTTCGTATATTTGAATAATTACTACAGTGTACTATAAAATAACATGACTAGATTTTGATGAAATATCAGACATTTTATTAACAATGTAAATGACTTATCATAAGATCAAGAGTTTTCGTAACAATGGTAAAATCCTATTTGACCTTTGACCTTTAGGTTGTCCTTGACCTTAAGGTTGTCCTTTAGCTCTAGGTTGTCCTTTACCTTTAAGGTTTTCCTTTGACCTCCAGCTTTACATTTGACCTCTATATTGACCTTTGACCTCCAAGCTGACCTTTGACCTCCAAGCTGACCCTGCCTCTAATTCCCGGAACACTCGCGCGTATCCCCCTCGCTCATATATGATGTAGTATATCAGGTCTAAAGTTTATTTTTATAGGTATTGAAAATAAAATTCCAACGTTGACTAATAGTGTGAATGTTACCATTCTTGAGATAGATGTAGCTATTCTTGGTTCAGCTTCTATTCTTGACAATTGGATCAACCGTGTCATTCAATGGTCGTGAATTGTAATGACATTTTCCCTTATCATTTCTATGATTTGGCCTCATTGTGGAAGGCAGTTTCAAGAGAGGAAGTGGGTTACTGGTTTTACCTTCAAAGCTGCATTGATATTTCTCTCTCGCTTTAAGTTTTGTTGAAATAAAAATTTATTATTATTATTATTATTATTATTATTATTATTATTATTATTATTATTATTATTATTATTATTATTATTATTATTATTAGTTATGCTATTGCTGCTGTCACATATTTTATATATCTGTAGATCCCAAATTTTCTTTTTTATCTGAACGTATCCATTAGAGTAATTTTCACATCCAAGTCTGGTGTGTTATCTTCTACAATGAACTTTACATACACTCATGACCTTGGAATACTGTGCTGAACCTGCTAATGATATACTGTAATCACTGTTGTTATTGCAAGTCTTATCTTTTTATACAAATGTCATAAGCGTAACAACACTGTGCCCTTTTTGTAACTCTGTATATGGCTTGTGCTGAAGTGATGATGATTTATTATTATTATTATTATTATTATTATTATTATTATTATTATTATTATTAAAAGCCAAGCTACAGCTCTAGTTGGAATAGCAAGATGCTATAACCCCAAGGCCTCCAACAGGGAAAAATGGCCCAAACAGTGTACTAAGACTCTGCCATGAAGCAAAAATCATACCAGTCAATACGAATAACTGTCAGAGTCGTACAGCTGGCTTCATTAATTCCGGTACACTAACATCTCCTTTGCTTCCTATGTTGTGTACCAGAATTAATGGAAGCCAATTGTACCACCTTATTCCAGAATACAGATAATCCCGAGAGTTTTCGTATCACGAGTCCCTTGAGAGCATTTGCCCTTGAGAGCATTTGCCCTTGAGAGCATTTGCCCTTGAGAGCATTTGCCCTTGAGAGCATTTGCCCTAATTTGCCAGTGTTTTTGTACGTTGAAATCTCCTCTATATAAGATTTTCTACGATTTCTTGTTAGTTCTTCAGGTAATGAACCGAGTTATTTAACCGTGAAATAATGTTGTCAAAACTACAGAGGTCAGACAAATTCTCGTCAAGTTCAATCAAGTGGAGAGACCACCAGTGAATGTAACACCTTCCAGAATCTGGAATTTCCCCAAAGGATATTTTCCAATGGGTTTAATGTAATTCATTACCAATCACATCTAAGATAAATGCCATGGAAAAGGCTTCAAAGTTGCTTCAACTTGTTTCTCCTGGCTAGTACAGTGGTAAACGTGTTTGCCTAGCATTCGCACGGCAGCAGATCGATCCCCGCACAGGACCGTTAGTTTAAACTGTATACTGGGGAGGCCAATGCTGTGGTAAAGCACCACAGTGGCGGGTTGGGAATGTCAGGCTGACGTTCTGATGAGCATCTATTCTGATGGAACTGGAACTGAAATGAGACACATTTAACTTTATTTCTTGGCATATTTTTTTTCCCGAAATTGCAAATATGCTGTAATTACTGTTGGTCAGCATTCCCCTGTAACCTTTTATGCATAACGACAGCTAGAAACGAACTGAGTGACTAGAACAGAATCCAAATAAACGAAATATCAAGGGCATTTTTTTTATTTGTACAATTTAAAGCTGTTAAGGCTTTCAAAAGGAAACTAATGAAGTTATTAAGGCTTTCGAGAGGAAACTGAGGAAGATATTAATGCTTTTTAGAGGAAACTGAAGATGTTAAGGCTTTTGAGAGGAAACTGAAGATATTAAGTCTTTCGAGAGGAAACTGAAGATATTAAGGCTTTCGAGAGGAAACTGAAGAAGATATTAATGCTTTTGAGAGGAAACTGAAGATATTAATGCTTTTGAGAGGAAACTGAAGATATTAATGCTTTTGAGAGGAAACTGAAGATATTGAGGCTTTTGAGAGGAAACTGAAGATATTGAGGCTTTCGAGAGGAAACTGGAGATATTGAGGCTTTCGAGAGGAAACTGGAGATATTGAGGCTTTCGAGAGGAAACTGGAGATATTGAGGCTTTCGAGAGGAAACTGGAGATATTGAGGCTTTCGAGAGGAAACTGGAGATATTGAGGCTTTCGAGAGGAAACTGGAGATAGTGAGGCATTCGAGAGGAAACTGGAGATAGTGAGGCTTTCGAGAGGAAACTGGAGATAGTGAGGCATTCGAGAGGAAACTGGAGATAGTGAGGCATTCGAGAGGAAACTGGAGATAGTGAGGCATTCGAGAGGAAACTGGAGATAGTGAGGCTTTCGAGAGGAAACTGGAGATAGTGAGGCTTTCGAGAGGAAACTGGAGATAGTGAGGCTTTCGAGAGGAAACTGGAGATAGTGAGGCTTTCGAGAGGAAACTGGAGATAGTGAGGCTTTCGAGAGGAAACTGGAGATAGTGAGGCTTTCGAGAGGAAACTGGAGATATTAAGTCTTTCGAGAGGAAACTGGAGATATTAAGTCTTTCGAGAGGAAACTGGAGATATTAAGTCTTTCGAGAGGAAACTGGAGATATTAAGTCTTTCGAGAGGAAACTGGAGATATTAAGGCTTTCGAGAGGAAACTGGAGATATTAAGGCTTTCGAGAGGAAACTGGAGATGTTAAGGCTTTCGAGAGGAAACTGGAGATATTAAGGCTTTCGAGAGGAAACTGGAGATATTAAGGCTTTCGAGAGGAAACTGGAGATATTAAGGCTTTCGAGAGGAAACTGGAGATATTAAGGCTTTCGAGAGGAAACTGGAGATATTAAGGCTTTCGAGAGGAAACTGGAGATATTATGGCTTTCGAGAGGAAACTGGAGATATTAAGGCTTTCGAGAGGAAACTGGAGATATTAAGGCTTTCGAGAGGAAACTGGAGATATTAAGGCTTTCGAGAGGAAACTGGAGATATTAAGGCTTTCGAGAGGAAACTGGAGATATTATGGCTTTCGAGAGGAAACTGGAGATATTATGGCTTTCGAGAGGAAACTGGAGATATTAAGGCTTTCGAGAGGAAACTGGAGATATTATGGCTTTCGAGAGGAAACTGGAGATATTATGGCTTTCGAGAGGAAACTGGAGATATTAAGGCTTTCGAGAGGAAACTGGAGATATTAAGGCTTTCGAGAGGAAACTGGAGATATTAAGGCTTTCGAGAGGAAACTGGAGATATTAAGGCTTTCGAGAGGAAACTGGAGATATTAAGGCTTTCGAGAGGAAACTGGAGATATTATGGCTTTCGAGAGGAAACTGGAGATATTATGGCTTTCGAGAGGAAACTGGAGATATTATGGCTTTCGAGAGGAAACTGGAGATATTATGGCTTTCGAGAGGAAACTGGAGATATTATGGCTTTCGAGAGGAAACTGGAGATATTAAGGCTTTCGAGAGGAAACTGGAGATATTATGGCTTTCGAGAGGAAACTGGAGATATTATGGCTTTCGAGAGGAAACTGAAGATATTAAGGCTTTCGAGAGGAAACATGATATTAAGGCTTTCGAGAGGAAACTGGAGGCTTTCTTATTCCGGGAGTGTTTTGACAGTGATGATCAAACAGTAAGCGAACAATACGCATTGTGAAATGTTAAATGCTCCCGAATGAACATCATAAAACGACCGTGGAGGTCCTGTAGAGAGTAGGGTTCCCTTGCTTTACAGGACCAAATAAGCAGCCCTTAAATTGAAATTAAAGTCTTCAATCTAAAAGTTTAGCTCACCTGCCGTGACCAGGATTCGAACCTGGGTTATTGCGGCCACAACGCAATGTACTAACCACTATACGATCACGGCTCTGATGAGATGAGAATATGAGGTAAAAATCACTGTCTTGACAAAAGAGTGAAACTACGTTGACACGCACTTTTCACCCGGCCACGTTCCAGCGAGAAGTTTCCGCCGAGCGCTACCGAGGCCACGGCTTTGCTCCTCATGAACGGGTCCATTGTGTTCAATCTGACACTGCTTTTAGGTCGTAAGTGTTAGCTTATTAGACTTTTTAGACCTTTTAGGCTTTATTAGACCTTGAGGTAAGATACCCAGTTGTTGAGTCTTGAGATGATGTCCTGTAACCTATCAATGACTGATAAATAATCGTAAAGTCATATTTTGTACAGAGACAAATAAAGTGTCTAGTCCACTAGTAAGTATTTCTTGTATAAAACATGACTGGATAGAAATATTTACATCACAATTAAGTGTCCTATAAATAGCAAATTAAAATCTAACATCTCAGTAAGATTTCGATCAAAGGTTGTATGATAAAACGATTACCGATGTACAGTAAGTTACCAACTAGTTACTTTTCGTACTTTAGAATAACTACTGTGTAATATAAAATAGCATGACTAGATTTTCATGAAATATCAGACATTTTATTAACGATGTACATGATTAGAGTTTTTGTGACTTGTCAAATCCTATTTGACCTTTAGGTTGTCCTTTGACCTTTTAGGTTGTCCTTTGACCTCCAGGTTGTCCCTTGTCCTCCAGGTTGACCTTGACTCTAACCCTCGGAACAAAGGCGTTACAAGATTTATCACCACCGCTCAATTAAGATATATGTTATATCTGAAGTTTTATGTTCATAGGTATTTAAAAAAAAATGCTACGTTGATTAACTGTGTGAATGTTACCCTTCTTAAGATGGATATAGCTATTCTTGGTTCAGCTTCTATTCTTGACAATTGGTTCAAACGTGTCATTCAATGGTCGTGAATTGTAATGACATTTTCCATAATAGTTTCTATGATTTAGCCTCATTGTGGAAGGCAATTTCAAGAGAAGCCGTGGGTTACTGGTTTTACCTTCAAAGCTGCATTGATATTTTTCTTTCGCTTTAAGTCTTGCTGAAATAAAGATTTATTATTATTATTATTATTATTATTATTATTATTATTATTATTATTATTATTATTATTATTATTATTATTATTATTATTATACCGTATGGCTAACGGTATGTCTGATCATTTTTTGGTGGAAGGAAAATTAGTTGTAGCAAAAGAGTTGTGGAATAGAGTTGGTGGATGTTAAAGGGAGCAAGTTAGGGTTGAAGAGCTAATAAGACCGGGGGTAAAAAGTAGACATCAAGAAACGTTGAAAATGGCATATGGCGTAGTGAAAGTAAGAGAAACTGGTAATTTAGAGGAGGAGTGGAAGTTAGTAAAAGAAAATTTTGTTGGGATTGCAAGTGATGTGTGTGGCAAGAAGGTTGTTGGAGGCAGAATGAGGAAGGGCAGTGGATGGTGGAATGAAGGAGTGAAGATAAAAGTGGAAGAGAAAAAGAGGGCTTTTGAAGAATGGCTGCAGAGTAATAGTGTAGGGAAGTATAAAATATATAGAGAAAAATGTGGAAGTAAAGCGCAAGGTAAATGAGGCAAAGAGGGTAGCTGACCTGAGGTGGGGTTAGGGATTGGGTCATTCATATGAAGAGAATAAGTAATCGTTTTGGAAAGAAGTGAAGAGAGTAAGGAAGGCTGGCTCAAGAATTGAAGAGACAGTGAAAGATGGAAATGGAAGGCTGTTAAAATGAGAGGAGGCAAGGAAAAGGTGGGCGGAATATTTTGAAAGTTTACTGAATGTTGAGGATAATAGGGATGCAGACATAATTGTTGTTGCAGGTGTTGAGGTGCCGGTAATGGGAGATGAGAATGAGAGAGAGAGATTACAATAGAGGAAGTGAGAAGAGCACTAGATGAAACGTGAGTAGGAAAAACATCTGGTATGGATGGTGTGAGAGCTGAGATGTTGAAGGAAGGGGGTGTGACTGTATTTGAATGGTTGGTGAGATTGTCTAATATGTGTTTTGTGTTGTCAATGGTACCAGTAGATTGGGTTTGTACATGTATTGTACCACTAGTTGGAAAAGTGTATGGTAGAGTACTGATTAATAGGATTAAGGATAAAAGAGAGAATTCAATCTTAGAAGTACAGGGTGGCTTTAGAAGAGGTAGGGGTTGTATGAATCATATTTTTACAGTTAGGCAGATATGCAAGAAATATTTAGCAAAAGGTAAGGAGGTGTATGTTGCGTTTATGGATCTGGAGAAAGCATATGATAGAGTTGATAGGGAAGCAATGTGGAATGTGATGAGGTTATATGGAGTTGGTGGAAGGTTGTTGCAAGGTTGTTGCAAGCAGTGAAAAGTTTCTACAAAGGTAGTAAAGCATGTGTTAGGATAGGAAATGAAGTGAGCGATTGATTTCCAGGTCGAGTGGGGCTGAGACAGGGATGTGTGATGTCGCTGTGGCTGTTTAACTTTTATGTTGATGGAATTTGTGAGAGAGGTGAATGCTAGAGTGCTTGGACGAGGATTAATACTGGTAGACAAAAATGACCATGAATGGGAGGTAAATCAATTGTTGTTTGCGGATGATACTGTATAGGTTGCAGACGTGGAAGAGAAGCTTGGCCGATTAGTGACAGAATTTGGAAGGGTGTGTGAGAGAGGGAAGTTGAGAGTTAATGTGGGTAAGAGTACGGTTATGATATGTACGAGAAGGGAAGGTGGTGCAAGGTTGAATGTCATGTTGAATGGAGAGTTACTTTGAGGAAGTGGATCAGTTTAAGTACTTGGGGTCTGTAGTTGCAGCAAATGGTGGAGTGGAAGCAGATGTACGTCAGAGAGTGAATGAAGGGTGCAAAGTTTTGGGGGCAGTTAAGGGAGTAGTAAAAAATAGAGGGTTGGGCATGAATGTAAAGAGAGTTCTACACGAGAAAGTGATTGTACCAGATGTGATGTATGGATCGGAGTTGTGGGGAAAAAAAGTGACGGAGAGACATAAATTGAATGTGTTTGAGATGAAGTGTCTAAGGAGTGTGGCTGGTGTATCTCGAGTAGATAGGGTTAGGAATGAAGTGGTGAGGGTGAGAACGGGTGTAAGAAATGAGTTAGCAGCTAGAGTGGATATGAATGTGTTGAGGTGATTTGGCCATGTTGAGATATGGAAAATGGCTGTCTGCTAAAGAAGGTGATGAATGCAAGAGTTGATGGGAGAAGTACAAGAGGAAGGCCAAGGTTTGGGTGGATGGATGGAGTGAAGAAAGCTCTGGGTGATAAGAGGATAGATGTGAGAGAGGCAAGAGAGCGTGCTAGAAATAGGAATGAATGGCGAGCGATTGTGACGCAGTTCCGGTAGGCCCTGCTGCTTCCTCCGGTGCCTTAGATGACCGCGGAGGTAGCAGCAGTAGGGGATTCAGCGTTATGAAGCTTTTGATAATGGGGGAGGGTGGGCTGTGGCACCCTAGCAGTAACAGCTGAACTCAATTGAATCCCTTGTCAGGCTGGGAGGAACGTAGAGAGGAGACGTCCCCTTTTTTGTTTCATTTGTTTGATGTCAGCTACCCCCCCAAATTGGGGGAAGTGCCTTGGTATATGTATGTATGTGATTATTATTATTATTATTATTATTATTATTATTATTATTATTATTATTGGTTAGTTAGTTATGCTATTGCTGCTGTCACATATTTTATATATCTGTAGATCCCAAATTTTGTTTTTATATGCACGTATCCATTAAGAGTAATTTTCATATCTAAGTCTGGTGTTATCTCCTACAATTAACTTTACATACGCTCATGACCTTGGAATACTGGGCTCAACCTGCTAATGATATACTGTAATCACTGTTGTTATTGCAAGTATCATCTTTTTATACAAATGTCATAAGCGTAACAACACTGTGCCCTTTTTGTAACTCTGTATATGGCTTGTGCTGAAGTGAAGATGATTTATTATTATTATAATTATTATTATGGTTATTATTATTATTAAAAGCCAAGCTACAGCCCTAGTTGGAATAGCAAAATGCTATAAGCCCAAGGCCTCCAACAGGGAAAAATGGCCCAAACAGTGTACCAAGACTCTGCTGTCAAGGAAAATTGATACTAGTCACTACAAATAACTGTGAGTCGTACAGCTGGCTTCATTAATTCCGGTACACTAACATCTCCTTTGCTTCCTATGTTGTGTACCAGAATTAATGGAAGCCAATTGTACCACCTCATTCCAGAATCCAGATATTCCCGAGAGTTTTCGTATCACGAGTCCCTTGAGAGCATTTGCCCTTGAGAGCATTTGCCCTTGAGAGCATTTGCCCTTGAGAGCATTTGCCCTTGAGAGCATTTGCCCTTGAGAACATTTACCCTTAAGAGCATTTGCCTTTGACAGCATTTGCCCTAACTTGCCAGTGTTCTTGTGCGTTGACATCTCCTCTATATTCGGGTTTTACCATTTCTTGTTATATATTGAGGTAATGAACTGTGAAATGTCAGCTCTATTTTTTTTTTAGCATTTCTTGTTAGTTCTTCAGGTAAGGAACCGAGTTATTTAACCGTAAAATAATGTTGTCAATACTACAGAGGTCAGACAAATTCTCGTCAATTTCAGTCAAGTGGAGAGACCACCAGTGAATGCAACACCCTCCAGATTTGGAATTTCCCCAAAGGATATTTTCCAATGGGTTTAATGTAATTCATTACCAATCACATCTAAGATAAATGCCATGGAAAAGGTTTCAAAGTTGCATCAACTTGTTTCTCCTGGCTAGCACAGTGGTAAACGTGTTCGCCTAGCATTCGCACGGCAGAAGATCGATCCCCGCACGGGACCTTTAGTTTAAACTGTACACTGGGGAGGCCACTGCTGTGGTAGAGCACCACAGTGGGGGGTTGGGAATGCCAGGCTGACGTTTTGGTGAGCATCTATTTTGATGGAACTGGAACTGAAATCAGACACATTTAACTTTATTTCTTGGCATATTTTTTTCCCTAAATTGCAAATATGCGGTAATTACTGTTGGATAGAATTTACCTGTAACCTTTTATACATAACGACAGCTAGAAACGAACTGAGTGACTAGAACAGAATCCAAATAAACGAAATATCAAGTATCTTTTTTTTTTTTATACAATTTTAAAGCTGTTAAGGCTTTCGAGAGGAAACTGAAAAAGATATTATGGCTTTCGAGAGGAAACTGAAGAAGATATTATGGCTTTCGAGAGGAAACTGAAGAAGATATTAAGGCTTTCGAGAGGAAACTGAAGAAGATATTATGGCTTTCGAGAGGAAACTGAAGAAGATATTATGGCTTTCGAGAGGAAACTGAAGAAGATATTAAGGCTTTCGAGAGGAAACTGAAAAAGATATTATGGCTTTCGAGAGGAAACTGAAGAAGATATTATGGCTTTCGAGAGGAAACTGAAAAAGATATTATGGCTTTCGAGAGGAAACTGAAGAAGATATTATGGCTTTCGAGAGGAAACTGAAGAAGATATTATGGCTTTCGAGAGGAAACTGAAGAAGATATTATGGCTTTCGAGAGAAAACTGAAGAAGATATTATGGCTTTCGAGAGGAAACTGAAGAAGATATTATGGCTTTCGAGAGGAAACTGAAGAAGATATTAAGGCTTTCGAGAGGAAACTGAAGAAGATATTATGGCTTTCGAGAGGAAACTGAAGAAGATATTATGGCTTTCGAGAGGAAACTGAAGAAGATATTATGGCTTTCGAGAGGAAACTGAAGAAGATATTATGGCTTTCGAGAGGAAACTGAAGAAGATATTAAGGCTTTCGAGAGGAAACTGAAGAAGATATTAAGGCTTTCGAGAGGAAACTGAAGAAGATATTATGGCTTTCGAGAGGAAACTGAAGAAGATATTATGGCTTTCGAGAGGAAACTGAAGAAGATATTAAGGCTTTCGAGAGGAAACTGAAGAAGATATTAAGGCTTTCGAGAGGAAACTGAAGAAGATATTAAGGCTTTCGAGAGGAAACTGAAGAAGATATTATGGCTTTCGAGAGGAAACTGAAGAAGATATTATGGCTTTCGAGAGGAAACTGAAGAAGATATTATGGCTTTCGAGAGGAAACTGAAGAAGATATTAAGGCTTTCGAGAGGAAACTGAAGAAGATATTATGGCTTTCGAGAGGAAACTGAAGAAGATATTATGGCTTTCGAGAGGAAACTGAAGAAGATATTAAGGCTTTCGAGAGGAAACTGAAGAAGATATTAAGGCTTTCGAGAGGAAACTGAAGAAGATATTAAGGCTTTCGAGAGGAAACTGAAGAAGATATTATGGCTTTCGAGAGGAAACTGAAGAAGATATTATGGCTTTCGAGAGGAAACTGAAGAAGATATTAAGGCTTTCGAGAGGAAACTGAAGAAGATATTATGGCTTTCGAGAGGAAACTGAAGAAGATATTATGGCTTTCGAGAGGAAACTGAAAAAGATATTATGGCTTTCGAGAGGAAACTGAAGAAGATATTATGGCTTTCGAGAGGAAACTGAAGAAGATATTATGGCTTTCGAGAGGAAACTGAAGAAGATATTAAGGCTTTCGAGAGGAAACTGAAGAAGATATTATGAAACTGAAGAAGATATTATGAAACTGAAGAAGATATTAAGGCTTTCGAGAGGAAACTGAAGAAGATATTATGGCTTTCGAGAGGAAACTGAAGAAGATATTATGGCTTTCGAGAGGAAACTGAAGAAGATATTATGGCTTTCGAGAGAAAACTGAAGAAGATATTATGGCTTTCGAGAGGAAACTGAAGAAGATATGACTTTCGAGAGGAAACTGAAGAAGATATTAAGGCTTTCGAGAGAAAACTGAAGAAGATATTATGGCTTTCGAGAGGAAACTGAAGAAGATATTATGGCTTTCGAGAGAAAACTGAAGAAGATATTAAGGCTTTCGAGAGGAAACTGAAGAAGATATTATGGCTTTCGAGAGAAAACTGAAGAAGATATTATGGCTTTCGAGAGGAAACTGAAGAAGATATGACTTTCGAGAGGAAACTGAAGAAGATATTAAGGCTTTCGAGAGAAAACTGAAGAAGATATTATGGCTTTCGAGAGGAAACTGAAGAAGATATGACTTTCGAGAGGAAACTGAAGAAGATATTATGGCTTTCGAGAGGAAACTGAAGAAGATATTATGGCTTTCGAGAGGAAACTGAAGAAGATATTATGGCTTTCGAGAGGAAACTGAAGAAGATATTATGGCTTTCGAGAGAAAACTGAAGAAGATATTATGGCTTTCGAGAGAAAACTGAAGAAGATATTATGGCTTTCGAGAGAAAACTGAAGAAGATATTATGGCTTTCGAGAGAAAACTGAAGAAGATATTATGGCTTTCGAGGGAAAACTGAAGAAGATATTATGGCTTTCGAAAGGAAACTGAAGAAGATATTATGGCTTTCGAAAGGAAACTGAAGAAGATATTATGGCTTTCGAGAGGAAACTGAAGAAGATATGACTTTCGAGAGGAAACTGGAGAAGATATTATGGCTTTCGAGAGAAAACTGAAGAAGATATTATGGCTTTCGAGAGAAAACTGAAGAAGATATTATGGCTTTCGAGAGAAAACTGAAGAAGATATTATGGCTTTCGAGAGAAAACTGAAGAAGATATTATGGCTTTCGAGAGAAAACTGAAGAAGATATTATGGCTTTCGAGAGAAAAATGAAGAAGATATTATGGCTTTCGAGAGGAAACTGAAGAAGATATTATGGCTTTCGAGAGGAAACTGAAGAAGATATTATGGCTTTCGAGAGGAAACTGAAGAAGATATGACTTTCGAGAGGAAACTGGAGAAGATATTATGGCTTTCGAGAGAAAACTGGAGAAGATATTATGGCTTTCGAGAGAAAACTGAAGAAGATATTATGGCTTTCGAGAGAAAACTGAAGAATATATTATGGCTTTCGAGAGAAAACTGAAGAAGATATTATGGCTTTCGAGAGAAAACTAAAGAAGATATTATGGCTTTCGAGAGAAAACTGAAGAAGATATTATGGCTTTCGAGAGAAAACTGAAGAAGATATTATGGCTTTCGAGAGAAAACTGAAGAAGATATTATGGTTTTCGAGAGGAAACTGAAGAGGATATTATGGCTTTCGAGAGGAAACTGAAGAAGATATGACTTTCGAGAGGAAACTGGAGAAGATATTATGGCTTTCGAGAGAAAACTGAAGAAGATATTATGGCTTTCGAGAGGAAACTGAAGAGGATATTATGGCTTTCGAGAGGAAACTGAAGAAGATATGACTTTCGAGAGGAAACTGGAGAAGATATTATGGCTTTCGAGAGGAAACTGAAGAGGATATTATGGCTTTCGAGAGGAAACTGAAGAAGATATGACTTTCGAGAGGAAACTGGAGAAGATATTATGGCTTTCGAGAGAAAACTGAAGAGGATATTATGGCTTTCGAGAGGAAACTGAAGAAGATATGACTTTCGAGAGGAAACTGAAGAAGATATTATGGCTTTCGAGAGAAAACTGAAGAAGATATTATGGCTTTCGAGAGGAAACTGAAGAGGATATTATGGCTTTCGAGAGGAAACTGAAGAAGATATGACTTTCGAGAGAAAACTGGAGAAGATATTATGGCTTTCGAGAGAAAACTGAAGAAGATATTATGGCTTTCGAGAGGAAACTGAAGAAGATATTATGGCTTTCGAGAGGAAACTGAAGAGGATATTATGGCTTTCGAGAGGAAACTGGAGAAGATATTATGGCTTTCGAGAGGAAACTGAAGAGGATATTATGGCTTTCGAGAGGAAACTGGAGAAGCTATTATGGCTTTCGAGAGAAAACTGGAGAAGATATTATGGCTTTCGAGAGAAAACTGAAGAAGATATTATGGCTTTCGAGAGGAAACTGAAGAAGATATTATGGCTTTCGAGAGGAAACTGAAGAAGATATTATGGCTTTCGAGAGGAAACTGAAGAAGATATTATGGCTTTCGAGAGGAAACTGAAGAAGATATTATGGCTTTCGAGAGGAAACTGAAGAAGATATTATGGCTTTCGAGAGGAAACTGAAGAAGATATTATGGCTTTCGAGAGGAAACTGAAGAAGATATTATGGCTTTCGAGAGGAAACTGAAGAAGATATTATGGCTTTCGAGAGGAAACTGAAGAAGATATTATGGCTTTCGAGAGGAAACTGAAGAAGATATTATGGCTTTCGAGAGGAAACTGAAGAAGATATTATGGCTTTCGAGAGGAAACTGAAGAAGATATTATGGCTTTCGAGAGGAAACTGAAGAAGATATTATGGCTTTCGAGAGGAAACTGAAGAAGATATTATGGCTTTCGAGAGGAAACTGAAGAAGATATTATGGCTTTCGAGAGGAAACTGAAGAAGATATTATGGCTTTCGAGAGGAAACTGAAGAAGATATTATGGCTTTCGAGAGGAAACTGAAGAAGATATTATGGCTTTCGAGAGGAAACTGAAGAAGATATTATGGCTTTCGAGAGGAAACTGAAGAAGATATTATGGCTTTCGAGAGGAAACTGAAGAAGATATCATGACTTTCGAGAGGAAACTGAAGAAGATATGAAGGCTTTCGAGAGGAAACTGAAGAAGATATGAAGGCTTTCGAGAGGAAACTGAAGAAGATATGAAGGCTTTCGAGAGGAAACTGAAGAAGATATTATGGCTTTCGAGAGGAAACTGAAGAAGATATTATGGCTTTCGAGAGGAAACTGAAGAAGATATTATGACTTTCGAAGAAGATATTATGGCTTTCGAGAGGAAACTGGAGACTTTCTTATTCCGCGAGTGTTTCGACAGTGATGATCAAACAGAAAGAGAACAATACACATTGTGAGATGTTAAATGCTCCCCAATGAACATCATGAAAGGACCGTGGAGGGTTTCCCTGCTTTACAGGACCAGATAAGCAGCCCTTAAAGTAATAAGTAAAGTCTTTAATATAAAAGTCTAGCTCACCTGCCGTGACCAGGATTCGAACCTGGGTTATTGCGGCCACAACGCAATGTACTAACCACTATACGATCACGGCTGTATCGAGTTGAGAAGGGAAGATAAAAATTACTGTCTGCACAAAAAAGTGAAACTACGTTGACACTCGCTTCTCACCCGGCCACGTTCCAACAAGTAGTTTACGCCGAGCGCTACCGAGGCCACGGCTGTGCTCCTCTTTTGTGTTCAATTTGACACTGCTTTTATGTCGTAAGCGTTAGGTTATTAGACTATTTAGACCTTTTAGGCATTATTAGACCTTGAGGTAAGATAGAGAGTTGTTGAGTCTTGAGATGATAAATAATCGTAAAGTCATATTTTGTATAGAGATAAATGAAGTGTCTAGTCTACTAGTAAATATTTCTTGTATAAAACACGACCGGATAACAATATTTATATCATAATTAACTTAACTATGAATAGCAAATTAACAAATTGAAATCTAGCATCTCAATAAGTTCTCGATCAAAGGTTGTATGATGAAATGATTAGTGATGTACGGTAAATGGACAACTAGTTACTTTTTGGTGCTTATGAATAACGACTGTATAATATAATTATAATTACGAGATTAGGAGAAAAATCACACATTTTATTAGCACTATAAATGACTTATTAGTATCTTTCATAAGAAAATGTTTTGGTGACACTAGTAAGATCCTATTTGACCTTTGACCTCAAGATTGTGCTTGACCTCTAGGTTGACCATTGATCTCCAGGTTGTCATTGACCTCTAGATTAACCTTTGACTTCCAGATTAACCTTTGACCTCTAGATTGACCTTTGACCTCCAGGTTGTTATTGAGCTCCAGGTTGTTATTGACCTCCAGGTTGTCCTTTGACCTCGAGATTGGTATTTGACTTCCAGATTGATATTTGAATTCCAGATTGATATTTGACCTCCAGGTTGACCTTTGACCTCCAGGTTGTCATTGACCTCTTGATTATCTCCAGGTTGTTGTTGACCTCTAGATTAACCTTTGACCTCCAGATTGACCTTTGAACTCCAGGTTGTTATTGACCTCCAGGTTGTCCTTTGACTTGAGATTGGTATTTGACTTCCAGATTGATATTTAACCTCCAGGTTGACCTTTGA
>NC_090745.1:5476659-5481659 GCF_036898095.1 Palaemon carinicauda
TCCTCTGGATTAATTGCTGTTATCGTAATTTCCCTTTGCTCGTTTACCTTTCTTAAATTGCTCTGGATTAATTGCTGTTATCGTGATTCCCCTTTACTCGTTTACCTTTCTTAAATTGCTCTGGATTGATTGCTGTGATCGTAATTTCCCTTTTCTCATTTACTTTTCTTAAATTGTTTAATAAATCCGAATGAATGGGGAATAAAAAATTGTGAGAACAGCAACAAATTTTTGGAATTTCCTTTTTCATTCATTTTACTTTCAAAGGTTTCCTACAAGTTATCAATTTAAAAAATTAGCTCATCTGCCGTGACCAGGATTCGAACCTGGGTTATTGCGGCCACAACGCAATGTACTAACCACTATACGATCACGGCTCTGATGAGATAAACATCCAGAAGAACAATTGTTTTCTCAAAGAAAATGTGAAACTCTGTTGTCAAGCGCCAGTCATCCCAAGCGAGATGATTTGACGCTGTAGAATATTGCTGAGATTTAAGAACTTATCCTGTTACATTTTTCCATATTAAATGTAGAGGTCGGGATAAAAAAACAATTTATTACTGGCAATATAGTTAGATAAAAGTCCACGTTCGCATAAAAACATGAATACAAAATTAATTTTAAATACATCTTAATATAAAATTGATCAAATATACGTGAGAGCGCTAAAGAATGACAAATCGTACCTATATAAAAGATTCAGATTGGCCAAGGTACCAGCCACCCGTTGAGATACTTCTGTTAGTTATTAGGACCTTTGAATAGTCATTGTGGATCACACACTCTGGTTATGGCTCATTATTTTGCGGACACACATAAAGAATAGTTTGGCCTATTCTTTACACATTCTCCTCTTTCTTTATAAACCTGACAACACTGAAATTACCACATGATTCTTTTTCACTCAAGGGGTTAAATACTGTACTGCTATTGTTCAGTGGGTACTTTCCTCCTGGTAATGGTAGAAGAGAGGCTTCTGCTATGGCAAGTAGCTCTTCTAAAAGAACACCACTCCGAAATCAAACCATTGTTTTCCAATCTTGGGTTGTGTCATAGTCTCTGTACCACAGTCTTTTCCTGTCTCAGATTAAAGTTTTCTTGCTTGAGAGTACACTCTGGCACACAGTTCTATCTTGGGCAGTATTAATTAATAGAACGGCCATGAATGCCTAGTGATTTATCAAGAAGCGACCTTTTATTTATCTGTTAGTTTATCTTATTTACAGGCATTAATCTTTAAAATAATCCTTTCTGCCCTCCCTTGAGTTGAAGTGGCTATCCTGGAGGGTACTCAGCCTTGTATGGTATGTTGGCTCTGCTATGCTGACTAATTTTATCAAACTAATTATCTTTAGTCTATGGGTTGTATCAGTCACTTTATATATATTTCTGTACATATTGTTTTTGCTATTATTGTTGTTTTTTTATAAGTACGATGAATTTTTTTATAGCTTTAGTTCTCATCGTGTTTGTAGCCATCAAGTGAAATCTGGGGCGACTATGTCCTAGACCTCGTCAGTGTTGTCTCCAATATTGCAATATTTGTGGACTGCACACAATGATTTTAAAATGCGATGCCATTCTTAGGGCCAGATGACTGGGCTCCTTATTACTGGTTTTAAGGAACAAATGATTTTAAAACGCGATGCCATTCCTAGGGCCAGGGGAATGGCAGTGTATATTAGGACTAAGTATCCTGCTTCTCATAAGTCCTGCTATGAATGTTGATGTCATGAGATTGAGGTTATAAAAGTTTTTGGCAGGCATAACATCTATTTGTATTCGATCTACCAGAGTCCAGACTTAGATGATTCTATCTTCTATTGCCTTCTTATCATTATTGCTAAGATAAACGATGATAGAAAGAATTCTTTATTATGTTGATTTCAATACATACCATAATGAGTGGTTTGTTTCTTTACTGATCGCCATAGCTTAAGAGCTTTAGTCTGGTCACTGCTTGGACTTAGCATACACTAATTCCAATGTCATTTTACCAAGTAGACAGTTCTCCCATTGAGACTTTCTGATCATGCCTTGATTTCAATAGTAGTGACGACTGAGCAGCCTGTCCCTGATTTGTGATGGTCATGTAAGATTTATATATTTGGCTATTGCTCCAAGATTCTGGTCTTGGTAAGTTCAACCTTGGGGATCAGTGAGCATAAATTATCGTGAAATTTATTTCTATATAATAGTGGTTTTAGAATAGACTTTGCGTTGCCTGTTTCTCAAAGCAGTGTCACTTCTTTCCCTTTGGATCAATTGCTGTTATCGTAATTTCCCTTTTCTCATTTACTTTTCTTAAATTGTTTGATAAATCCGAATGAATGGGGAATACGAAATTGTGAGAGCAGCACCAAATTTTTGGGATTTTCTTTTTCATTCATTTTACTTTTACAGGTTACCTACATGTTATCAATTTTAAAAGATTAGCTCACCTGCCGTTTTCAGGATTCGAACCTGGGTTATTGCGGCCACAACGCAATGTACTAACCACTATACGATCACGGCTCTGATGAGATAATTGTTGTTGTTGTTGGGGTATTCAAGCCAACACTTGTTGTTGGCACGGGCCTTTCCCTTGGTTGGCCCGTAGATGAGATAAACATCTATGAGAACAATTATTGTGTTAACAGAGTTTCACATTGTGTTAAAGAAAATGTGAAACTCTGTTAAGCGCCAGTCATCCCAAGCGAGATGACTTGACGCTGTAGAATATTGCTGAGATTTAAGAACTTATCCTGTTATATTTTTTCATATTAAATGTAGAGGTCGGGATAAAAAAACAATTTATTACTGACGATATAGTTAGATAAAAGTCCACGTTCAAATAAATACATGAATATAAAATCATTATAAATAATTTTAATAACATTTTAATATAAAATTTATCAAATATACATGAGAGCGCTAAAGAATGACAAATCGTACCTATATAAAAGATTCAGATTGGCCAAGGCACCAGCCACCCGTTGAGATACTTCTGTTAGTTATTAGGACCTTTGACTAGTTATAGTGGATCACTCTCTCTGGTTATGGCTCATTATTTTGCCTACACACACACAGAATAGTTTGTTCTATTCTTTACACATTCTCCTCTTTCTTTATAAACCTGACAACACTGAAATTACCACACGATTCTTCACTCAAGGGTTTAATTAACTACTGTACTGTTTATTGTTCAGTGGCTACCTTCCTCTTGGTAAGGGTAGAAGAGAGGCTTTAGCTATGGCAAGCAGCTCTTCTAGAAGAACACTCCAAAATCAATCCATTGTTCTCTAATCATTGGTAGTGTCATAGCCTTTGTACCATGGTCTCCCTCTGTCTTAGGTTCAAGTTCGATTGCTTGTGAGTACACTCTGGCACACTCTTCTATTTTGTTTCTCTTCCTCTTGTTTTTTTTTTTTTTTTTTTTTTTTTAATTGGTGTGTTGGGCAGGATCAATTAATAGAAGAGCCATGAATGTCTGGTGATTTATTAAGAGGTGCCCTTTTCCTTATCTGTTAATTTATCTTCTTTACATGTATTAATTTTCCAAACAATTCATACTGCCCTTCCTTGAGTTGAAGTGGCTATCTTAGAGGGCACTTAGCCTTGTGTGGTATGTTGGCTCTGCCATGCAGACCAGTTTTATCCAACTAATTATCTTTAGCCTATGGGTTGTATCAATCACTTTATACTTATATATGTACATATTGTTTTTGTTATCTTTTTTGTTGTGTGTTTTAAGAATGATGAATCTCTTTTTTTTTTATTTTAATTCTTATCCTCTCGGGAGACATCGAGCAAAATATGTGACTTCTACGTCTTAGACTTCGTCAGTGTCGTCCCATGTATTGCTATATTCGTGGACTGCATACAAATTTTCAAGATCTTACAGTTGCGTCCAGACAGTATAATATCCTTATGTGCTCAGAAACTCTGAGACAGTCCTCTGTGCTCCTTACTACTGGTTTTAAGGAACCAATAATTTTAAAACGTGATGCCATTCCTAGTGTAAGGGGAATGGTGGTGTATTTAAAGACAAAGTACCCTGCTTCTTATAAGTCCTGCTATTAATGTGAGTCAGGAGATTCGGTCAATAAAAGTTTATGGCAGGCATAACAACTTCTATTTGTGTTGGTCTACCAGAATCTAGACTCGGATCTACCTTCGATTCTCTTCTTACCATTACGGCTAAGATAAAAGATGATAGAAAGATCTTATATTGTGTAGTTAGTGATTTCAATGCTCACCATAAGGAGTGGTTAAATACTGTTTATTCTCTGATCGCCATAGCTTAAGAACTTTAGTCTGGTCATTGCTTGGATCTAGTATACACCAACTCCCTGGCATATTATCAAGTAACGCTGTTCTCCTGTTGGGACTTCTGATCATGCCTTGATTTCATTAGTAGTGAAGACTGAGCATCCTGTCCCAGATTTGTGATGGTCATTTAAGATTTATATATTTACCTAATGCTCCAGGATTCTAGTCTTTAGAAGTTCAACCTTGGCTACCAGTGGGTATAAATTACCATGAAATATATTTCTCTATGATATGGTTTTAGGATAAAGTTTCAGTTGACAATTCTCAAAGCTTTATCAGTTCTTTGCCTCTGATTTAAGTCCTGGTCACCACATTTCTTTTTATCATAGTCTTCCTAAAACTATAGAAAAATCTGAATGAAAGGAAAAAAAAAAGTGGGGAAAAGTTAGACATTTTCATTGATTTTCTAATTTTATTATTTCAACTTCTAAAGGTTTCCTAGAATTTATCTATTAAATAGATTAATAATCTGCCGTGACCAGGATTCGAACCTGGGTTATAACGGCCACAACGCAATGTACTAACCACTATACGATCACGGCTCTGATGAGATAAACATCTACGAGAACAATAGTTTTCTTAAAGAAAATTTGAAACTTCATTTTCAAGCGGCAGTTATCCCAGAGAGGATTTCAGTGCTGTTGCATCCAAGTGAGTATGAGTTTACCTTGTATCATAGTCAATAA
>NC_090745.1:5489159-5491659 GCF_036898095.1 Palaemon carinicauda
TCGTCTAGTGGTTAGTACATTGCGTTGTGGCCGCAATAACCCAGGTTCGAATCCTGGTCACGGCAGGAGAGTTAAATTTTTTTATTGATAACCTTAAAATGGTAGTTTAAGAAAAACAACGGATACGTCAAGAGTAACCTTAGTAAGTAAAAAAGGCTAAGAAAATAAACCTTTATCTTTATAAAGCAGAAAATTATTTTTCTTTCAAATTATGTGTTCTTATCAGTCTATCTATAGATTATTGAGGTACTTTGTTTTTACCATTATCAAAAACTTGAAGATTTTGTAAAAAAAAATATTAATATGTGACGGGACAAGAGAGGCTGTGACTAAGAAGGCGGGAGGAAAGCAACTGAGTAACTTTATTACAGAACATCGGTTTATATATACATAAAGTCCAGGTAAAAAGGACATAAAAACATAGCGGGCAATTTCATATTCAACCGACAACGGTTCTGTTAACAGTTAACAGTGAGAAAAACAGACATGTTATTTCAGGTCCCTATCAGTGCGAGGGGAGAGGGAAGATACAAAGCATGATATATACAAAAAAAGAAATGTCGTTACTATGTACGATCGTGTGACACACGGTTGGTACAAATGCATCCAGAAGTATATTTGTCCAGGCCATTGATAAGAGAACACAATACGTAAACTAATTATATTCACGAAATAATGGCAATAGTCTTTATAAAGAAAAAATAATCCCTTGTTACAATGATAGATTTTGATTTGATTTCTATAAAGTTTAGCTGGGCTCCATAATATACTAGAAGAATTGGAAGACCCAGGCCTACGTGGCTGAGGACTATGACGCCTGAAGTAGATGATGAATGGAGGATTATTGATTTAAAAGCTCAAATTAAGGACGACTGGCGAAATCTTACCTAAGGCCCTTTGCGTCACTAGGTGTAGGAGGAGGAGGAGGAGGAGGAGGAGATGATGATGATGATTTTTATAAACCTTCTTTCCAACCATTGCTTGGTTATTATTATTATTATTATTATTACTAGCCAAGCTACAACCCTAGTTGAAAAAGCAAGATGCTATAAGCCCAAGGGCTTCAACAGTGAAAATAGCCCAGTGAGGAAAGGAAATAAGGAAATAAATAAATGATGAGAACAAATTAACAATAAATAATTCTAAAAACAGTAACAACGTCAAAACAGATATTTCATATATAAACTATAAAAAGACTCATGTCAGCCTGGTCAACATAAAAACATTTGCTGTATACTTAGTACTTTTGAAGTTCTACTGATTCAACTACCCGATTAGAATCTAATTGGAAGAATAATAATTTTCTACGTTATAAAAATACCGAAGGTTTTATGATTTTAGATTTGTTTACAAATCTCATCTTTGACATTATTTTGTTTTTTGAATGACCATATTTAAAGGTAACCTAAAAATTTATCTCACCTGCCGTGACCAGGATTCGAACCTGGATTATTGCGGCCACAACGCAATGTACTAACCACTATACGATCACGGCTCTGATGAGATAAACATCTAGAAGAAAAATCGTTTTCTTAAAGAAAATGTGAAACTCCTTTGTCAAGCGTGAGTCAAAGAGTTGCCAGGTTGTCCTTTTTCAGGCCAAAACCAAACCTCTCAAATTTAGTATTTTTGAAATTTGTTACCTTTTAGTAATATCATGAAAAAAAGCTGGGCCTTGAATAGTATATTTTTGTCCTTTTTCCTACTATTGGGTTGGCCTTTTAAAGCTGCAGTTGATTTGAAGTTGGCCTTTTTCTCATTTAGTAAACCTGGCAACTCTGGTGAGTCATCCCAGAGAGGAATCCAGGTCTAGGTCAATTTGACACAGTGGCCTGTTCCTTAGCGTTGAGCAGGGTTTAAACTTTTAAGGAAATTACCTGAGTTTGAGGTAATTTTCATAGTTTCAAGGTAATTTAATGTAATTCTGGGTAATATCTGCTTTACAAGCTTAAACTTTAAGGAAATTGAAAATTTTTTAAGGTAATCTAAGGTAAAAAGCAGCATTTAAGGTAAAGGCTACATGCTAGAGTTTATACCCTGGCGTTGAGATCTCCAGTTATTTATTTTATTTATTTATTTATTTATTTTTTTGTGGGGGGATGGAAACACAATTTACTAGTGACAATATAGTTAATTGGGCCACATTTTTCTATTGAAACAGGAAAATATATATTCTCAATCTTCTAATTAACTTTTGATATAACATTTCAAACACACACAAACATATATATATATATATATATATATATATATATATATATATATATATATATATATATATATATATATATATATATATATTATTATATATATATATATATATATATATATATATATATATATATATATATATATATATATATATATATATATATTATATATATATATATATATATATATATATATATATATATATATATATATATATATATATATATACACATCATCATACATATACCAAGGCACTTCCCCCAATTTTGGGAGGTAACCGACATCAACA
>NC_090745.1:5501659-5521659 GCF_036898095.1 Palaemon carinicauda
GAACGCTAGCCCCTTCTAATGAAAGGCCAGGTCGAAACCAACCATGTCACGAGAGCCCATAAAAGATATTGGAACCTGACCACTACCAGCTGTCCGAGGATTTACCTGGCGAGACATCAGTCTCTTACCAGCGAGTTTTACCCAATATCCCGGGCCACCACGTGACACCATTGGTAGTAATTCATTCAAACTACCCCTAATGAGTCAATATGGATTAATATCAACACAACATCGTGTTCAAATAGAAATAAATTTCTACCTCATACCTGGGATCGAACGCTAGCCCCTTCTAATGAAAGGCCAGGTCGAAACCAACCATGTCACGAGAGCCCATAAAAGATATTGGAACCTGACCGCTACCAGCTGTCCGAGGATTTACCTGGCGGGACATCAGTCTCTTACCAGCGAGTTTTACCCAATATCCCGGGCCACCACGTGACACAATTGGTAGTAATTCATTCAAACTACCCCTAATGAGTCAATATGGATTAATATCAACACAACATCGTGTTCAAATAGAAATAAATTTCTACCTCATACCTGGGATCGAACGCTAGCCCCTTCTAATGAAAGGCCAGGTCGAAACCAACCATGTCACGAGAGCCCATAAAAGATATTGGAACCTGACCGCTACCAGCTGTCCGAGGATTTACCTGGCGAGACATCAGTCTCTTACCAGCGAGTTTTACCCAATATCCCGGGCCACCACGTGACACCATTGGTAGTAATTCATTCAAACTACCCCTAATGAGTCAATATGGATTAATATCAACACAACATCGTGTTCAAATAGAAATAAATTTCTACCTCATACCTGGGATCGAACGCTAGCCCCTTCTAATGAAAGGCCAGGTCGAAACCAACCATGTCACGAGAGCCCATAAAAGATATTGGAACCTGACCGCTACCAGCTGTCCGAGGATTTACCTGGCGGGACATCAGTCTCTTACCAGCGAGTTTTACCCAATATCCCGGGCCACCACGTGACACAATTGGTAGTAATTCATTCAAACTACCCCTAATGAGTCAATATGGATTAATATCAACACAACATCGTGTTCAAATAGAAATAAATTTCTACCTCATACCTGGGATCGAACGCTAGCCCCTTCTAATGAAAGGCCAGGTCGAAACCAACCATGTCACGAGAGCCCATAAAAGATATTGGAACCTGACCACTACCAGCTGTGCGAGGATTTACCTGGCGAGACATCAGTCTCTTACCAGCGAGTTTTACCCAATATCCCGGGCCACCACGTGACACCATTGGTAGTAATTCATTCAAACTACCCCTAATGAGTCAATATGGATTAATATCAACACAACATCGTGTTCAAATAGAAATAAATTTCTACCTCATACTTGGGATCGAACGCTAGCCCCTTCTAATGAAAGGCCAGGTCGAAACCAACCATGTCACGAGAGCCCATAAAAGATATTGGAACCTGACCGCTACCAGCTGTCCGAGGATTTACCTGGCGAGACATCAGTCTCTTACCAGCGAGTTTTACCCAATATCCCGGGCCACCACGTGACACAATTGGTAGTAATTCATTCAAACTACCCCTAATGAGTCAATATGGATTAATATCAACACAACATCGTGTTCAAATAGAAATAAATTTCTACCTCATACCTGGGATCGAACGCTAGCCCCTTCTAATGAAAGGCCAGGTCGAAACCAACCATGTCACGAGAGCCCATAAAAGATATTGGAACCTGACCGCTACCAGCTGTCCGAGGATTTACCTGGCGAGACATCAGTCTCTTACCAGCGAGTTTTACCCAATATCCCGGGCCACCACGTGACACAATTGGTAGTAATTCATTCAAACTACCCCTAATGAGTCAATATGGGTAGTTTGAATGAATTACTACCAATTGTGTCACGTGGTGGCCCGGGATATTGGGTAAAACTCGCTGGTAAGAGACTGATGTCTCGCCAGGTAAATCCTCGGACAGCTGGTAGCGGTCAGGTTCCAATATCTTTTATGGGCTCTCGTGACATGGTTGGTTTCGACCTGGCCCCTTCATTAGAAGGGGCTAGCGTTCGATCCGAGGTATGAGGTAGAAATTTATTTCTATTTGAACACGATGTTGTGTTGATATTAATCCATATATATATATATATATATATATATATATATATATATATATATATATATATATATATATATATATATATATATATAAATTGATCAAAGCTCATATAATGTATGCGAGAGTTGTCATATCCTGGTGAGATGAGGTTGCGTGCGTGTGCATATCTAAATATTTAGCCGTCATTTTTAACAGGTTGGGTACACAAAGCTAGGGAGAATATTTAACTTGAAGTAGCTGTGGAGTGAAATGATATAGGAGACTGATAAAGGGCATCAAATGTAGGAATCACAAGAGAGACTATACACAGCCATAAGATACATTTCGTTAGATAGGTGATTATTATCGTTATCGTTGTTGTTGTTGTTGTTGTTGTTAATTGCTAAGCTATAACACTAGTTGGAAAACCAGGATGCTACAAGCCCAGGAGCCTCAACATGGAAAATAGCCCAGTGGGGAAAGGAAAAAAAGAAAATATTTTAAGAACGGTAACAATATTCAAATAAATAATTCGTATATAAACTATAAAAGCTTCCAACAGAACAAAAAAATTTATATAGAGTAGTGTGCCCGTGTTTAGATTCAAGCAAGACAACTCTAACCCAAGATAGTGCTAGAACCTGATACAGAGGCTATGGCATTACCCAAGACTAGAGAACAAAGGTTTGATGATATATATTAAACATTGTTTAATGAGCTGGTGACTAGACTTTTGTGAAGTTGTGGAAGTTTTTTGCACTGTATCTTCTCCCTTAACAGAACAGTAAATAGCTCATAATCACACACTTCTATTTATATAAGTTTGTATGTATGTTTGTATGTCTTCGTGTAAGCTAATTACCTCCTCCATCGAAGTTGGGAGGAGGATATGTTTTTGCCCCGGTTGTCCGTTTGTCTGTTTCTGTTTGTGAACAACTTCCTGGCCCCAATTTTACTCATAGATTAGTGAACCTTTCAGGGATTAATTATTATGTTGAGACATGGAAATGATTCAATTTTGAGGGGCCTTGGTCAAAGATCAAGGTCAAGGTATAGCAAAATGTTGACCGAATTAACCCTAACCTTAATCCCAAGTTCTGCATGGTTGTCACACACACTCCAAATACGTCTACGGTCTAAATTGATTCTGGGAAAGGCAAGCTGGGTTTCTAGAAATGGGCTGCCGTGGTGGAGGTGGTTTTTCACCATTTGGTCGCTATGAAATATTTTGTAAGAAGGGACGTCTACAATTCAAACCTAGATGTGTGTAACCCAATCTATTTAATGTATGTTTTATGCAATTTTTTTGTTGGTTAATGTAAGTTCGATCCTCAGTAATGAAGCAATATAGAGGAACACAAATGCTAGGAAAGAAGGATTATAAAAATCAAATGGTTAGATATTTTCCAAGCTGCTCTTTTTGCGTTTCACATCTACTTCTGGGGTGACAATGTTGCAATATCAGTAACTTGACTTTGTCTGAAAAAAAAAAATCATACGTTTTAGCATTATTTCGTGAATATAATTGTTTTACGTAGAAAAGGTTTCCTCATATCAATATGTCGTAATGAGGGGGGGGGGCGTGTTGTAATTAACAATTGTCGGGCTCATGTTAAGTGATAGTTTATCTAGAATATCTTGGGTTGTTTTTAATAATGGTAATAACAAAGTATCTAAATAATCTATAGATAGACGGATAAGAAAATAATTCACGTTCAAGTTAGAGAAAGTTTAGTTTAAGGAATTGAAAGAAAGATAATTTTCTGCCTCATAAAGATGCCGAAGGTTTATTCTCTTAGCCTTAGGGCATTCTAGCCATCTCGGTTCGATATTTAAACTACCATTTTTAAGGTTATCAACCTAAAAGATTAACTCTCCTTGCCGTGACCAGGATTCGAACCTGGGTTATTGCGGCCACAACTCTATGTACTAACCACTATACGATCACGGATGTAGTAAGATTAACATCTTCGAGAACAATTGTTTTCTTAAAGAAAATGTGAAACTCCTTTGTCAAGCGTGAGTCATCCCAGAGAGGAATCCTCAGCGTTGAGATCTCCAATTATATTGTTCGGAATTTTTTTAGCGGGGTGATGGAAACCCAATTTAGTAGTGACGGTATCGTCTGGGAAAGGCAAGCTGATTTAGAGAAATAAGCTGCCGTGGCGGAGGCCTGCACTCTGTGCTTTTCTAGTTTTACGCCGTTTTTTTTTTTTTTATTTGTTGGCTTTCTCGAATGTTTCGTAAGAAGGGATGTCTACAGTTCAAATCTAAATGTGTGTGACCCAATCTATTTTATGTACATTTTATGTAAATTTTCTGTTGATCAATGCAAACTCGATCCTCAGTAATGAAATATAGAGGAACACAGATGATAGGAAAAAAAATTTATAGAAATCATTATCATCATCATCATAATCACTTACGCTCAAGATCTAGATTTTGCCTACGCCTATTGACGCAAAGGGCCTCGGTTAGATTTCGCCAGTCGTCCCTATCTTGAGCTTTTAAATCAATGATCCTCCAGTCATCATCATCCACTTCACGCTTCATAGTCCTCAGCCATGTATGTCTGTGTCTTCCAACTCTCCCAGTGCCTTAAGTAGACCAGCTAAACATTCATAAAAAGGAAATAAAATAAATATTTTCCAAGATGAGGTTGGGTGACATTATTGTAAGATAAGTTATTTTTTTTCTTTTTTTTCTTTTTTTTTTTTTTGTAAAAACTTTGTAATCATTATTTCGTGAATATAATTGTTTTACTTAATGTGTCCTCTTATCACTATGTTGTATTGAAAAATGTTTTATCTATCAATGGTCGTGACATAAATATATATCTATAAATTACATTTTTTTTATAAAGTCAAATATTTTAATAATGGTAATAATAGTACCAAAAGAATATATAGATAGATCTTTATTCAAGCTAGAGGAAGTTTACAGGTAAGGAAATGGAAGAAAGATAATTTTCTGCATTTTGATATTTTTTATATATATTTCATTTTTTTTTTCTAATGGTAACAACAAAGTACCTAAATAATCTATAGATAGACTGATAAGAAAATAATGTTTATATCAGTGACAGAAAGTTTACAGGTAAGAAACTGAAAGAAAAATAATTATCTTCATTATAAAGATAATGAAGGTTAATTTTTCAGCAAAGGTCATTCATGACATCTTTGTTTTTTATTACAGATTTTTAATGTTATTAATCGAAAAGTTTAGCTCACCTGCCGTGACCAGGATTCGAACCTGGGTTATTGCGGCCACAACGCAATGTACTAACCACTATACGATCACGGCTCCGATGAGACATCTTATAATTGTACAAAAGTGCTTTTTGTTAAAACTAAAACTTCATGGTCAGGCGCCAAAATATACTTTCTCGTCCCGCAACCGATCGCTACCTCCCGAGTCACTCAGTGTTGGCAGCGCTTCCCCAAAGGCATTTGGCCATGAAATCTAAACTCATTTTTTTTAATGAGGCACATTTGCACCGTCTTGCAGCGGTGCTTTTATAGTTTACATATGAAATATTTATTTCAATTTTTGTCACTGTTTTTAAAATATTTTATTTTTCCTTGTTTCCTTTCCTCACTGGGCTATTTTCCCTGTTGGAGCCCTGGGGCTTATAGCATCCTACTTTTCCAACTAGAGTTGTAGCCTAGCAAGTAAAAATAATAATAATAATAATAATAATAATAAATGGGCACCGTTGCGAGTCGCTGCAAATCTACCTCGCTAATAAAGATTGACTATAGTATGTTGGATGCATGTTTTAAATTTACTTACTTTAATTTGAGGGCTGCCTAAAGGAATCGTCGTGTCTAAATATAGCACCAATGATAATTAGAAATTACGATTAAAAATTGGCAATAATCTAAAGATGGAAATAAGAATAAACAGAGACAAGGTACAGGACAATGCCCTAGGGACTGTCCAAGACACTTATTTTAAAATGGCCAACCTCCAATTACGAATAAGGACATGTCTGAGGCCTTTGTCCTGCATTGGAATAGAAACGGATGCCTATGTTGTTGTTGTTGTTGTACGCCATATATTATACTTCCCTTTTAGGTTAGGTTTTCCATATTTGATTCTGCATTTTTGTAAGGTCGCTGTATTCAATATTTTGTATACCCTGTACCTTTTTGTAAGTAAAATATCTGCTGAGTCATTAGCAGCCATTGCCTGTTTCCCATTGCCCTGGACAGTCCACAAGGCATTGTCCTGTACCTTGACTGTTTCTTCTTATTTCCATCTATAAATTATTGCGAATTTTTAATTATAATTTCTAATGATCATTACTGCTGCATTTAGACAATGCGATTCCCTTAGGCAGCCTTCGTGTATAGGTCCCTCAAACTTAAAACATATAAAAAGTTGTAGAATATTGAAAGTGTAATTAGAAAAAAAAAACCCATTTAAGTGTGTGTGCTACCAAGTAGCCCTTAAAGTAAGTAAATTCAGGTTCAGGTTCTTGGGTGAAGCATAGCCTTTACAACGGCGCCTCCGTTTATCTTCTTGTACTGTTTCTCTTTTCTTCCACATCAGGTTTAATACTTCTTTTTTCTTTTCTATATTTGTTTCATTAAATAAAAGTAATCCTATCTTCCTTAAGTCTATCTCGTATGGTTGTTGTAGCTCAATTACTTCATTCCTTTCTTTTCTATATTCCTATATTTCTATATTTTCTATATTTCTAGGTTTGAAACATATATCCAACATACTAGATTTCATCGCCAAATGCCTTTTGGGAGGCGCTGCCAACATTGAGCGACTCTGGAGGTGGGGATCGGTTGCAGGACGTTTTGCAGAGTTGCCAGGATTTGTAAATGAGAAAAAGGCCAACTTCTAATTGACTGCATCTTTGAAAAGGCCAACCCATTAGTACAAAAAGGCCAAAATATATAGTATTTAAGGTCTATTTTCAAATTATAAAAGGGCAACCAATTAAAAAAGACTAAATTTGAGGTTTTTGGCCTGAAAAAGGACAAACTGACAACCCTGGCAAAAGGCCAACATCTAATTGACCGCAGCTTTGAAAAGGCCAACCCATTAGTAGAAAAAAGGCCAAATATATAGTATTTAAGGTCTGTCTATATTCATATTACAAAAGGGCAACCAATTGAAAAAAAGACCAAATTTGAGGATTTTTGGCCTGAAAAAAAGGACAACTGACAACTCTTGGAGAAAGTACATTTTGGCGCCTGACTATGAAGTTTTAATGTTATCAAAAAGCACTTTTGTACATTAAATTGATATCTTATCGGAGCCGTGATCGTATAGTGGTTAGTACATTGCGTTGTGGCCGCAATAACCCAGGTTCGAATCCTGGTCACGGCAGGTGAGCTGAACTTTTAGATTAATAACATTAAAAATCTGTATTAAAAAAACAGATGTCAAGAATGACTTTGTAAACATAAAAAGACTGAAAAAGGAACCTTCATTGTCTTTAAAAAAGAAAATTATCTATATATAAACTGATAAGAAAATAGTTTGTCAAATTCCGGATAGTTTACAGCTGAGAAATTGAAAGAAAAATAATTGTCTTCATTTTAAAGATAACAAAGGTTAATTTTTCAGTCTTTTTATGTTTACAAAGGTCATTCTTGACATCTGTTTTTTATTACAGATTTTTAATATTATTAATCTAAAAGTTCAGCTCACCTGCCGTGACCAGGATTCGAACCTGGGTTATTGCGGCCACAACGCAATGTACTAACCACTATACGATCACGGCTTCGATGTAGTATCATTGAGACGTACAAAAGTCCTTTTTAATAACACTAAAACTTCATGGTCAGGCGCCAAAATATACTTTTCCTCCCGTCCCGCGACCTCATGAGTCTCCATGTTGGCAGCTACTCTCAATTATTATTATTATTATTATTATTATTATTATTATTATTATTATTATTATTATTATTAGCCATGCTACAACCATAGTTGGAAAAGTAAGATGCCATAAGCCCAAGGGCTTCAATAGGGAAAAATAGCCCAGTGAGGAAAGGAAATAAGGAAATAAATAAATGAAAACAAGTTAACAATAAATCATTCTAAAACAGTTTTGGAATTGTGCAATGAAATCTAGTATGTTGGATGTATGTTTCAGATTTACTTAGTTAACTTTAAGTTCTAGTTATATGGTTTGTTTTAAGAGGTTCATTTGGGAGCAGGTAGTAGGTTGGCCAAGGCACTATCCACCCGTTGAGATACTACCGTTAGAGAGTTATGGGATCTTTTGACGGGCCAGGCAGTACTAAATGGGGTCCTTCTCTCTGCTTACGGCTCATTTTCCATTTGCCTAAACACACAGCGAATAGTCTGGCCTATTCTTTACTTATTCTTCTCTCTCCTCATACACCCGACAACACTGAGATTACCAAACAATTCTTTTTCACTCAAAGGGTTAACTACTGCACTGAAATTGTTCAGCGGCCACCTTCCTCTTGGTAAGGGTAGAAGACTCTTTAGTTATGTTAAGCAACTCTACTAGGAAAAGGACACTCCAAAATCAAACCATTCTTCACTAGCCTTTGGTAGTGCCATAACCTCTGTACCATGGTGTTCTACTGTCTTGAGTTAAGAGTTCTCTTGTTTGAGGGTGCACTCGGGCACACTATTCTATCTTATTTCTCTTCCTCTTCTTTTGTTGAAGTTTTTATAGTTTATACAGGAGATATTTATTTTAATGTTGTTACTTTTCTTAAAATATTTTATTTTCCCTTGTTTCCTTTCCTCACTGGGCTGTTTTCCCTGTTGGACTCCTTGGGCTTATAGCATCCTGCTTTTCCAACTAGGGTTGTAGTATGTCTGCGAGTAAACGGCATCCCAGATTTTATATTTTTTGTATGGTAGATATTTCACATTCAATGCTGCAGTTTAGTTGGGGATACCTCAAGGTGGGGGAAAGCTTTTGTCAATACTAGTCAAGGCCAAGGGCTTCTATACCATGTTGGTTTGCTATAAGGGATCAGATTAAAATCTCCCAGCTATTTTCCCTGTTGGGGCCCTTGGGCTTATAGCATCCTGCATTTCTAAGTAGGGTTGTAGCTTAGCAAAAAATAGTAATAATGATAATAATGATAATGATAATGTTAATCACTGCAATGGTCAGTGTGGTGATGAAAAATGGCCATCCCTCAGACATGAATAAGAACATGTTTGAGGCCTTTGTCCTGCAGTGAACTAGGAACAGATGCATTTGTTGTTGTTGTTGCTGTTGTACCCCATATATTATACTACCCTTTTTGGTTAAATTTTCCATATTTGATTCCTCATTTTTGTAGGGTGGGTGTATCCAAGATTTTATACTACCCTGGTACCCTTTTGTAGGGTATGAATACCTAAAGAAATTCTAATGCTACTCTCTTGTGTGTACGCATTTTAAGGTTAGTTTACGCAGTCGAACGGTTCGTTGGACGTGGTTCGACAGACAAGTGTTTGAAGGGGTGTTCGAACGTGTCAATGGGGTATTTGGTTGTCGAACACGTTCGTCGAACGGTTTGAGGAAAGCATGTTCTCGCTTGGCTTTTGTGGGCGGAGCTTCATTGTCCACAAACCTTATGCATTTGTGTCTCCCTCCACTTCTTCGAACAGTTTGACAAGCAGGTTCGACAACTGGGTTCGACGACCGGGTTCGACAAACTGTTCGACCGTGTAAACCCTGCTTTAGATATGATGCCACACTAGAAATGGAATAGTTTTCTGTTTTAATGCTGCATTTATTTTGGCATAAATGTTCTTTATATTTGATGAAGAAATCTTATCGAATGGGTATATATTTTAGATCGGACACGTCCTTCTTAGATTATTTAGGTTTTAACTATATCTTATTGGAGTTAATATGACATTTTAATTTAAGAATAAATATAGGAACTAATGGGTATTAAAAATCCACACTTATATACGTTGTATATTTAAAAAAACACCCGAACTTTCGCTCTTTTTACAAAGTGCCTCTTCAGCTGAAAAGGCTTTGACGGGCCAAGAGTAGGTTGTGACTCAAACGCGAGATGAAAGCAACCGAGTAGTTTATTATAGACACATTGAGTATATATACGCACAAGGTCCTGGCAAGAAGGTCACAAAATACAACATGCTATTTCTTGTCCAACCGGCAACCAGTTCTGTTAACAGTTAACAATGAGAAATAGGCAGACCGGTTCATGCAAGTTGCTGTCGGTGCGAGGGGAGAGCGAAGATTCAAAGAATAATATATACAACAAAGAGTAATGTCGTTACTATGTACGATCGCGTGACACACGGGTGGTATAAGGCACTCAGTATAAAGTGCGAGAGCTTTTGCATTTTTTAAATATATACAACGTATGTAAGTGGGTTTTAAATATCCAAGATTGTTAGACACAGCATGGTATTTTGTTCAAGTTATAGGAATAAATTATATGGCTTATAGCCAAGCATTGTTTTGCTCAATAAGACGGATTAGTAGGTCAGCTCTCACATAAGTTTTAGAAATAATTCCTATTGTTTGAATAGGAAATCTATTAATTATGGCAATAAATAACTTTTAATTGGGCTCCAAAACTTTTAACTGGGCTCCACAAGGCACTAGAAGAGTTGGAACACCCAGGCCTACATGACTGAGAACTATGAAGCTTGAAGTTGGAGATAATGATGTGGAGAAGTATTGAATTAAAAGCTCAAGATAGAGACGACTAGTGAAATCTACCCGAGGCCCTTTGCGTCAATAGGCGTAGGAGGAGGAGATGATAATGATGATGATGATGATTTTTATAAAACTTTTTTCCTGGCAATTGTGTTTCTCTACATTGCTTCATTACTGAGGATGGAATTTGCATTAACAGAAAATGTACATAAAATGTACATAAGATAGATTGGGTCATACACTTCTAGATTTGAACTGTAGACGTCCCTTCTTACGAAATATTCGAGAAAGTGAAGAAATGAAGAAAAACGGTGTGAAACTTGAAAAAAAACACAGAGTGCAGGCCTCTGCCACGGCAGATTATTTCTCTAAATCAGCTTGCCTTTTTCCAGACTATACTGTCACTACTAAATTGGGTTTCCATCACCCCACTGGCGCTTGACAATGGAGTTAAACATTTTCTTTATAAAAATGATTCTCGAAATTGGTTATGTTACCTCAGCCGTGATCGTATAGTGGTTAGTACATTGCGTTGTGGCCGCAATAACCCAGGTACGAATCCTGGTCACGGCCCGTGAGGTAATTCTTTTATTGATAAATTGACGCAAAGGGCCTCTGTTAGATTTCGCCAGTCGACTATCTTGCGCTTTTAAATCAATAATTCTCCATTCATCATCTCCCACTTTACGTTTCATAGTCCTTAGACATGTAGGCCTGGGTATTCTAATTCTTCGAGTGTGTTGGTGGCCATGATCGTATAGTGGTTAGTACATTGTGTTGTGGCCGCATTAACCTAGGTTCGAATCCCGGTCATCACGGCAGGTAAGTTGAAAAGTGGCTAAGAAAATGAACCTTCTTTATATTGCAGAAAATTATTTTTCTTTCAATGTATGTGTTCTTGTCAGTCTATTTATAAATTATTGAAGTACTTTGTTATTACCATTATTAAAAACGAAGATTTTATAAAGAAAAAAAAATATTAACACATCTCGACATATATTTGACATATATTTGTCCAGGCCATTGATAAGAGAACACAGTATGTAAACTAATTATATTCATGAAATAATGGCAATAGTCTTTATAAAAAAATAATAGATTTTTATTTGATTTTTACAAAGTTTAGCTGGGCTCCATAAGGTACTAGAAGAGTTGGAAGCCCCAGGCCTACATGGCTGAGGAGTATGACGCCTGAAGTAGATGATGAATGGAGGATTATTTATTTAAAAGCTCAAGACTGGCGAAATCTTACCTAAGGCCCTTTGCGTCAATAGGAGGAGGAGGAGATGATGATGATGATGATGATGATTTTTATAAACCTTCTTTCCAAGCATTGCTTGATTACTGATTACTATTATTATTATTACTAGCCAAGCTACAACCCTAGTTGAAAAAGCAAGATGCTATAAGCCCAAGGGCTACAAAAGGGAAAAATAGCCCAGTGAGGAAAGGAAATAAGGAAATAAATAAATGATGAGAACAAATTAACAATAAATAATTCTAAAAACAGTAACAACGTCAAAACAGATATTTCATATATAAACTATAAAAAAACTCATGTCAGTCTGTTCAACATAATAACATTTGCTGTATACTTAGTACTTTTGAAGTTCTACTAATTCAACTACCCGATTAGAATCTAATTGGAAGAAAAATAATTTTCTACGTTATAAAAATACCGAAGGTTTATTTTTTTTTAGCTTTGTGTTTACAAATCTCATCATTGACATTGCAGTTCGTTTTTTAAATGACCATATTTAAAGTTATTAACCTAAACGTTTACCTCACCTGCCGTGACCAGGATTCGAACTTGGGTTATTGCGGCCACATGCTATGTACTTACCACTATACGATCACGGCTTTGATGAGATAAACATCTATGAGAACAATCTTTGTCTTAAAGAAAATGTGAAAAACTCCTCTGTCAAGCGTGAGTCATAGGGTTGCTGGGTTGGCCTTTTTTTCAGCCCCCCAAAAACGTCAAATTTAGCCATTTTCAAATTGGTTGGCCTTTAGTAATATCATGAAAAAAAAGCTGGGCCTTGAATAGTGTATTTTTGGCCTTTTTCTGCTATTGGGTTGGCCTTTTAAGGCTGCGGTTGATTTGAAGTTGGCCTTTTTCTCATTTAGAAAACATGGCAACTCTGGTGAGTCATCCCAGAGAGGAATCCAGGTCTTGGTCAATTTGACACTGTGGCCTGTTCCTTAGCGTTGAGCAGGGTTTAAACTTTTAAGGAAATTACCTGAGTTTGAGGTAATTTTCATAGTTTCAAGGTAATTTTAATGTAATTCTGGGTTATATATGTTTTTTTGGGCTCAAGCCATGTCGTACTGATGGAAGTTCCTATAGGGTAGCTTCCTAGGGTATATTACAACTACGGCGATATTCCCAGAGAATTTACCTTAAGGTACCAGAATTCTAACTCCTGGAGCGAGTATCCCTCGTGAAAGGGATATCGCGACATATCAGAGGACGTATTCTAGACACGTCACATGGCAATCTACATCCTGGACAGAGATTTCGTCTCGTAGGAGGTGATTGACGAGATACGAATTCGGGAAAGAAAAAGGGGGAGCCGCTCCCAAGGCTTCCCTATCCCCCGATTCGTATGCGTGCCTGGCGCCAATCCTGGCGCCATCTGTATTCCTTTTTGCGTAGCTTAACAACTCGGTGTTTTTTCCTGTTTTTCTCGCAAATCTTGGATTTATTCGGCTTTTCATGGCTTCTCCGTCTTCGTTGGCCTCTGATAAGTTGAGTATAGTGTCTGTTATGTATAAATGTAGGCTCTTGGTAAAATTTTGAGTGATTAATAGGATTAATCTTTGATACAAGAGCCGTAGCCTACCAGAGGTGTCCTGGACACTGTCGCTCGCTAGGTATAAATTAGTTAGTCAGAGCGACATTCCTGGTTGTTTTGCTTTAATAAATTTTAGCTATTTAGCTTTACATAGGATTTCCTTTCGTGCTTAGTATTATTTGGCGAAGTATTCGCCATTCTGGCCTACGCTAGGCCATGTAGCCTAGTCGTTTGGTCGTAGTACTTCATGCATGATTTTGGTTTTTCCGAGTGTAATTAAAATTTTATTGAAGCTTTAGGCTATATTTTATACATTTTAGACTGTGTGGAATATTTCCAAGATTGTATACGTGTGAGTTTCGGTGAATTAGGTAATCGATTCTCTTGGTGCCTAGGCTATTGCTTATGGAGCCTTAGTATACTTTATCATACTCCCCGGTTGCTTTCTTTTCTTCGGAGAAGGTATGCAATCCCTTTCCCTCTGTTTAAGCCTTGGGCTTATCCCTAAGTGGTTTTTTCCGAATTTATTTTCGATAAAACTATACTAGGGTGTTACTGTACCTTCCTGTTCCTGTAGTTATGGTTCAAGAGGGACAGAACAACAGAGTTTTTAGTCTGAGTCTGTGTTGTCTGGCTTGGGGCAGAGTCCCCCTCGCTGACCTAACACATACAAAGGGAGCTTAGCTCCCTTAGGTCACTACCGAAGGTTTCTTTAGTTATGATTCCTTCTTTTGTGATCTACCAGACTAGTCCTGTTGCTGTTCTCGGGGGAGGATAAGTTCTTCCCTTGGGAGTAGCAACGCCTTCCTGGCTTTGGTGCTCTGGAAGCTGGCAAGTATTGCTGGCCTTTCCCCTTAGATCTCCCTTAGGCTAAGATAAGTTTCTTGGCTGCGGGTGATCTGTCACTAAAGCAAGGTTGGCAGGACCCTCTTGTCCCTTCCCCCTCTATCTCCGTAATGGCCTAGCCATTACTGTACTGTACCTTGCCGGCCGGCAGAGCTGGCCGGCAGGGGTCTTACTGTACTGTACGTCGTTCTACTTCTGGACCTAGTATAGGTTGGGATGTGGAATTGACTCAGCCCATTGCCGGCCGGCAGAGCTGCTGGCCGGCAAGGGTCTTATGTTTTCGAGTGCTGCCCGGACCTCTCTTGGTCCCTCATCCATGCCTGCCGGCAGAGCCGGACGGCATTGGTCAAGGAAGCCTGAATTAGTTTCTCCCCTTCCTTATATGCACTCTTTCGGTTGCCGGGCTTGGGGGTTGTGTACACTCTTATCCCGGCATCCATTCTATTTTCTTCTAGTGCTGTACCTGTCCCGGCTGCCGGCCTACGAGGCCGGCAGCCGGGCAGGTGTAGTCTTCTGGTTCTTTTGCTGCCGGCTGGCATCGGTCTTGTACCTTTGCCGGCCGGCTTATGTCAGTCCTTGTCTGCCGGTCACCAAGAGTGTGGCCGGCAGCTGGGTACTACCTTGTGTAGTTGCTGGCCGGCAGCCATTGCCGGCCAACACTGGCTGTTACCGGCCGGCAGTTGCTGCCGACCGGCACAGGCATTTGAACCAGAGTGCTGCCGCCCTATAGCTGTTAAGTAGTATACTTTAAAGCTAGTTGTGGTGTGTGCCGGCCGGCAAAGGCAGGCCGGCACACATCCCCCTATACTGTACTAGTATTCTTCTGTATAGCATATACAGTAAGAAGAAAACTATAGTAAAGGTTTAGGTACAGCACTGTATCTTCTAACACTATTGTGTTTTCTTGCACAGCCCTTTGCTGTTGCCCTCAGATAGGAAGCTGAGTTCTTCCCTGTCTATTATCCAGGATTTTAAAATCATTGCTTAGGTGTGAGCTCCACCTGTTTCCTCTGGAAACCTTGCATTGGTTACTCTAGAAGAGATAAACCATTTTGATTTTATTATCTGGAAGGCTGCAACAATGGGTTGTGAGGGAAACACAAGTGTGTGTCTTTCCTTTATGAATTGTTATGCTATACTATGCATATCCAGTGATACATAGTTCACTTGATACTCATGGAAATTTCTTCTCTTTACAGGAGGACCCTCCGAAGTGCGGAAATGTTTTCTGCAATGTCCGCAGCAAGAACCTCTGCGGACATGAGTGTTGTAGGAGACACGCAGCATGCGCTGTCTCCAAGGATGATCTCCAGTATTGGGACCCTCAGGTATGTACTGTATGCACTAACCTGATTACAGAGGCTTTTGATTCCCCTAGAACGGCGGAATCAAGGTATATAGCAAGGGAAAAGCTTCGTACTTGGGTAAGGGGCTTCAAGAAGAACACCTCTGGCCCTTATCTTCCAAGTGAGAAGATGAGGGCGTATCTTTTTCCCCAGGCATCAGCTGATGCAGTGATTCCCCAGCCTCAAGAGGAGATCCCTCAAGATCAAGTCCAGGTGGACGTGAAAGTCGCAGTCGCGATGCAAGACATCCAGTTGGATGACAGGATGTCTGACCTGGACGAACGTTTGGAAGAAGACCTCCTGGCAGAAGGTCAGGATCAAGTTCAAACCCCGGATGTCGTAGAGGATGAGGTCGACGAGGTGTCGGCTACTCCGGTTCAGATGCCGGAGCCTATCCCCTCAACATCGGCTGGTCTCCCAGTAGAACTGGGACAGGCCCTCTCTTCGATTGTTGGAATGATCCAACAAATGCAGAAGGAGAATCAGGAGAAGGCGGCTGCAATGGAACTGCGTATGCAGTCCCTGGCAGAATCACATGGGCCCCGGAAAAGGCTCAATGTGAAAGACCTTCCCATATGCTCAGATGCTAACCCATGGAGGTATGCTGAGCACATGCCGATGACGACTGGAAAGATCGTCATCTCGGATAAGCTGGGTTCAGTTCCCCTTGAGGAGGTAGAATTCTGGCCCAGCAAGGCATCATATCCGGACTGCTATGTCCGGCTGAGAAAAGAACCAGCTTCAAGGGAGGAGACAGAGCCGAAGGAGGTCATTATTATGGACCACGCTAAGGCTCAAGCCCTACTTTCATCCTCGATGAAAGAGAGGGGCTTCTCTAACTCGAAGGTAGCGGCATTGAGCAAGAAGCTCCCTTCTTTTGTGTCCTCTCCTGATAGAGCCTTCCCCTTTTTACAGAAAGGGTTTGCGGCTGTCCTAAAGGCAGTCGAGGCCGGCAAGCCTTGCCACTCCCTGGAGGAGTGTAAACCCTTGTCGCTGGCCCTGCCTATGGACCACAAAGACTGGAAGGATGTCCATCTGACATTCTCAGTGGGAAAGTTGGAGGCTGATATTGCCGGACGGCAATTCGGCGAGGACCTCCCCAAGCTGTCCGACTCTCTTTTACGAAGGGAGTTCGAGACAAAAGAAAGACTGGCTGCCTCAATGTCTCATCAGACTACTCTTGAGACGATGGCAAGTGACCCCAAGGTCAATGAAATGTTCATGGTAGTGGCTAAGTCTCACCTAGCCACAGTGACGAAGGACCTTTATGGCTTCGTCAAGGCAAGGAGAGCTTGCAGGGAGTTCGTGTTCACCGGGGCTTCGGTGAGACACGAGCCAAGGAAGTTAATCTCCTCCAACATTTGGGGAAAAGACCTTTTCCCTACCGATGTGGTCAAAGAGGTTGTTGATAAGGCCGCCGTGGAGAATAGAAACCTTCTCCAGAAGTGGGGCCTGGCTATCAAAAGAAAATCTTCCCCGGATGAGGGTCCTCAACCAAAGAGGAAGAATATGAGGACTAGGCTACCGTCTCGGCCAGCCAAGCCTTATAGACAGCAACAGCAACTGCAATTGCCATTGCCTCCAGTGCCCCAGATGGTGGCACAAACCCCGACTACTTTTCAGTGGGTACCCCAGGCTGTGCCAGGTCAGTCAACCACATTCACCCCAACGTTCGAAGGACAGTCTTCTTCCTTTCGTGCAAAACCTAGAGGAGTAGCCAGAGGCTCGTCTAGGCGCCCCTCAAGGAGAAGGGGATTCAGAGGTGGTCGTGGTCAGGGAGGCGGTCGTGGTCAGGGAGGCAAGACCTCAGGACGGCAGTCCAAGTGAAATGATACCGGTAGGAGGGAGACTGATGAAATTTTGGGATCGCTGGACCTTCGATCCCTGGGCCCAAAGCCTACTCAAGAATGGACTGGGCTGGAGCTGGTACAGCACTCCACCCCCGTGCCTTCGGTTTTTCCAACACTCCACCCCCGTTTTGGAGGAGTACGTTCAAGAACTGTTGGAGAAAAAGGCGATCCGAAAGGTGAAGTCCATCAAATTCCAAGGGAGGCTGTTTTGTGTTCCCAAGAAAGACTCGGAAAAACTCAGTGTCATTCTGGACTTGTCGCCACTCAACAAGTTCATAGTGAATTGCAAATTCAAGATGCTAACACTGCAACACATAAGGACCTTACTGCCCAAGAGGGCATACTCAGTCTCTATAGACTTGTCAGACGCCTATTGGCACATTCCAATCAGCCGTCGACTCTCCCCCTACCTAGGGTTCAGGCTACAACGGAGACTGTACGCCTTCAGAGCCATGCCATTCGGGCTAAACATAGCCCCAAGGATTTTCACGAAGCTTGCGAGCGCAGCTCTCAAACAATTACGCCTAAAGGGAATTCAGGTAGTAGCCTACCTGGACGACTGGCTGGTGTGGGCAGCATCCGAGACCGAATGCTTGCAAGCTTCCAGTCAGGTGATCCAGTTCCTAGAGTACCTAGGCTTCAAGATCAACAGAAAAAAGTCTCGACTTTCTCCATCCCAAAAGTTCCAGTGGCTGGGAATCCACTGGGACCTTTTGTCACACAGTTTCTCCATCCTGACGAAGAAAAGGAAGGAGATAGCGGGCTCTGTCAAGAGACTCCTAGATTCCGAAAGGATATCAAGACGCGAACAGGAGAGGGTACTAGGCTCTCTCCAGTTTGCTTCAGTGACAGACCCAGTGCTAAGAGTACAGCTAAAGGATGCAACCGGAGTTTGGAGAAGGTATGCATCAAACGCGCGAAGAGACCTGAGAAGACCAGTGCCGCCTCGGCTACGTACTCTTCTCAGACCTTGGTCCCAAGCCAGACATCTAAAGAAGTCGGTTCTTCTTCAGCCACCTCCCCCGTCGATGACGATTCACTCAGACGCCTCAAAGGAGGGATGGGGAGGTCACTCTCATCGGAAAAAAGTCCAGGGGACTTGGTCCAAGCTATTCAGGACCTTTCATATAAACTTTCTAGAAGCTATGGCAGTGCTCCTTACCTTAAAGAAAGTCTCCTCGCGTCACTCGATCCACATAAGATTGGTGATGGACAGCGAGGTGGTTGTGAGATGCTTGAATCGACAAGGGTCGAGGTCACCACCTCTCAACCAAGTGATGTTAGCCATTTTCCAATTGGCGGAAAAGAAGAAGTGGTACCTGTCGGCAGTTCACCTTCAAGGAGTCCGCAATGTGACAGCGGACGCTCTATCCAGGTTCACACCGATAGAGTCGGAATTTGTCCTTAGACGCAGGATCATTCTCCTTCATTCTGAATCAAGTCCCAGAACTGCAGATAGACCTCTTTGCGACGAAAGACAACAAGAAGTTGCCCCTGTACGTGTCCCCGTACGAGGACCCCTTAGCGGAAGCAGTGGACGCAATGTCCCTCGACTGGAACAGATGGTCCAGGATTAATCTGTTCCCTCCTCACAACCTTCTGTTGAGGGTCCTCAACAAACTGAGATCCTTCAAGGGGGTAGCGGCAATAGTGGCCCACAAGTGGCCGAACAGTATGTGGTTCCCCTTAGCGTTGGAACTACAGATGAAGTTCGTGCCGCTACCACATCCAGTTCTGACCCAGCGAGTCCAGAAGTCGACTGTCTGCGCTTCATTACAGAAAACCCGGACCCTGCAGCTCATGATTTTCTCGCCCTTGCGGTGAGAAAGCGTTTCGGGATTTCGAAAGCCAGCATAGACTTCCTAGAGGAATATAAGTGCAAATCGACTAGAAGGCAATATGAGTCATCTTGGAGAAAATGGGTGGCCTTTGTAAAGGCAAAGAATCCGCAGGAGATCTCAACAGACTTCTGCTTATCTTTCTTCATCCACCTCCATGGCCAAGGGTTGGCAACTAACACGATTTCAGTGTGTAAATCTGCTTTGATGAGACCCATTTTATTTGCCTTCCAGATCGACCTAGGTAACGAGATCTTTAATAAAGTTCCGAAAGCCTGCGCTAGGCTCAGACCTTCAGCACCTCCAAAGCCCATCTCATGGTCTTTAGACAAAGTTCTTCATTTCGCCTCCCTGTTGAGCAATGAAGAATGTGCGTTAAAGGATTTGACGCACAAAGTTATTTTCCTATTTGCACTCGCGTCCGGGGCCAGGGTTAGCGAGATCGTAGCCCTCTCGAGAGAGGCAGGTCGTGTTCAGTTCCTGGATGGGGGGGATCTGAACCTGTTTCCGGATCCTACGTTTCTCGCCAAGAATGAGTTACCCACCAACAGGTGGGGTCCCTGGAGAATCTGCCCTCTGAAAGAAGATGCATCTCTATGTCCAGTAGAATG
>NC_090745.1:5526659-5536659 GCF_036898095.1 Palaemon carinicauda
AAGTGATAGTTTATCTAGAATATCTTGGGTTGTTTTTAATAATGGTAATAACAAAGTGTCTAAATAATCTATAGATAGACGGATAAGAAAATAATTCACGTTCAAGTTAGAGAAAGTTTAGTTTAAGGAATTGAAAGAAGATAATTTTCTGCCTCATAAAGATGCCGAAGGTTTATTCTCTTAGCCTTAGGCCATTCTAGCCATCTCGGTTCGATATTTAAACTACCATTTTTAAGGTTATCAACCTAAAAGATTAACTCTCCTTGCCGTGACCAGGATTCGAACCTGGGTTATTGCGGCCACAACTCAATGTACTAACCACTATACGATCACGGATGTAGTAAGATTAACATCTTCGAGAACAATTGTTTTCTTAAAGAAAATGTGAAACTCCTTTGTCAAGCGTGAGTCATCCCAGAGAGGAATCCTCAGCGTTGAGATCTCCAATTATTGTTCGGATTTTCTTTAGCGGGGTGATGGAAACCCAATTTAGTGGTGGCGGTATAGTCTGGGAAAGGCAAGCTGATTTAGAGAAATAAGCTGCCGTGGCGGAGGCCTGCACTCTGCTTTTTTAGTTTTACACCGTTTTTCTTAATTTGTTCGCTTTCTCGAATATTTTGTAGGAAGGAACGTCTACAGTTCAAATCTAAACGTGTATGACCCAATTTATTTTATCTTTCCCTTTGCCTACTCATACACCGAATAGTCTGGCATATTTTTCTACAGATTCTCCTCTGACCTCATACACCTTACAATACTGAAATTACCAAACTATTCTTTTTCACCAAAGGGGTTAACTACTGCACTGTAATTGGTCAGTGGCTACTTTCCTGTTGGTAAGGGTAAAAGAGAGACTTCTAGGAGAAGGATACTCCAAAATCAAACCTTTGTTGTCTATTCTAGGGTAGTGCCATAGCCTCTGTACCATGGTCTTCCACTATCTTGGGTTAGAGTTCTCTTTCTTGCGGGTACACTCGGGCACACTATTCTATCTAATTTCTCTTCCTCCTGTTTTGTTAAAGTTTCTATAGTTTACATAGGAGATATTTATTTTATTATTCTTAAAATATTTGTTTTTTCCTTGTTTCTTTTCCTCACTGGGCTATTTTCCCTGTTAGAGCCCCTGGACTTATAGCATTCTGCTTTTCCAACAAGGGTTGTAGCTTAGCAAATAATAATAATAATAATAATAATAATAATAATAATAATAATAATGTGAATAAGTTTCTGTTGATCAATGTAAATTCGATCCTCAGTAATGAAACAATATATAGGAACACAAATGATAGGAAAAAAAGTTTATAGAAATCATCATCATCATCATCATCATCTCCTACATCCAAGATCTAGATTTTGCCTACGCCTATTGACGCAAAGGGCCTCGGTTAGATTTCGCCAGTCCTCCCTATCTTGAGCTTTTAAATCAATGATCCTCCAGTCATCATCATCTACTTCACGCTTCACAGTCCTCAGCCATGTATGTCTGTGGCTTCCAACTCTCCTAAAATATAAATACAAAATTATATTTTCCAAGATGCTGGTTTTGAGTGTTACAGGTTTGGGTGACATTATTGAAAGATAAGTAATTTTTTTTTTTTTTTTTTTTAACCAAAACTTGGTTATCATTATTTCGTGAATATAATTGTTTTACGTAATGTGTCCTCTTGTCCTAGTCGTATTGAAGGATGTTTTATCTATCAATGGTCGTGACATGAATATATATATCTATAAATTATTTATTTTAATCAAATATTTTGATAATGGTAATAATAGTACCAAAATAATATATAGATAGATGTTTATTTAAGCTAGAGTAAGTTTACAGGTAAGGAAATGGAAGAAAGATAATTTTTTGCATTTTGATATTTTTTATATATATTACATTTTTTTTTTATATTTTTTTTTTAATGGTAACAACAAAGTACCTAAATAATCTATAGATAGACTGATAAGAAAATAATGTTTATATCAGTGACAGAAAGTTTACAGGTAAGAAACTGAAAGAAAAATAATTATCTTCATTATAAAGATAATGAAGGTTAATTTTTCACCAAAGGTCATTCATGACATCTTTGTTTTTTATTACAGATTTTTAATGTTATTAATCTAAAAGTTTAGCTCACCTGCCGTGACCAGGATTCGAACCTGGGTTATTGCGGCCACAACGCAATGTACTAACCACTATACGATCACGGCTCCGATGAGATATCTTTCAAACGTACAAAAGTGCTTTTTGTTAAAACTAAAACTTCATGGTCAGGCACCAGAATATACTTTCTCTCCCGTCCCGCAACCGATTGCTACCTCCCGAGTCACTCAGTGTTGGCAGCGCTTCCCCAAAGGCATTTGGCGATGAAATCTAAACTCATTTTTTTTTTTTTTTTAATGAGGCACATTTGCACAGACTCGCAGCGGTGCTTTTATAGTTTACATAGGAAATATTTATTTCAATTTTTGTCACTGTTTTTAAAATATTTTAATTTTTCTTGTTTCCTTTCCTCATTGGGCTATTTATCTTCTTGTACTGTTTTCTCTTTTCTTCCACATGAGGTTTAATACTTCTTTTTTCTTTTTTATATTTGTTTCACTATATAAAAATAATCCTATCTTCCTTAAGTCTATCTCGTATGGTTGTTGTAGCTCAATTACTTCATTCCTTTCTTTTCTATATTCCTATATTTCTATATTTCCATTTTTGAAACATATATCCAACATACTAGATTTCATCGCCAAATGCCTTTTGGGAGGCGCTGCCAACATTGAGCGACTCTGGAGGTGGGGATCGGTTGCAGGACGCTTTGCAGGGTTGCCAGGATTTGTAAATGAGAAAAAGGCCAACTTCTGATTGACCGCATCTTTGAAAAGGCCAACCCATTAGTACAAAAGGCCAAAATATATAGCATTTAAGGTCTATTTTCAAATTATAAAAGGGCAACCAATTAAAAAAAGACTAAATTTGAGGGTTTTGGTCTGAAAAAGAACAAACTGACAACCCTGGGAAAAGGCCGGTGTAACGGTCTGGTTTTCCCCCCGTCCGAAATTCCCCCCGGGGGAAATATGGCCCAGGATATATATCCCCCCGGGGGAACTTTGTCCCAGGATAATATTCCCTCCTCTGGCCCAAGATTCCCCCTCTGCTTGGTGGAAGTAACCATTATTTTTTTGTTTTGTTTGCCATGGAAATCAAATTCAATGGGATTTCATAGAAAAGCTGCACAAATTGCAAGACAATGAAAGATTACATTTAGGCAATAAATTGAGGTCACAACATGTTGCTTGGATAAAAAAGGCCAATGAATTTTAAACGTGCTATTCACTTTCTTGGTGAATCCGTATCAAACCCCATGCAATATTGCTTAGAAAACAAGCTTGCTGATTTCGAAGGATGTAAAGGAACAATCAAATTCTTTAGTATATATATCCTCAATTCAAGAAATTTGTGCAGACGTAACTTTAAATCTCCAAATGCAACGAAAAAAAATGCCTGTATGTTTAAAGAATTATGATGAAGGCTGATATTGGGATAGTCCAAGAGGTTGTGACCTGGGAAGGAGGTCCGGGGGCTTGTCTCCGGCTAGGGGCTGTGACCTGGGAAGGGGGTCCGGGGGCTTGCCCCCGGCTAGGGGTTGTGACCTGGGAACTACTAGGTTAGGTTAGGTGGGTTTGTTAGGTTCTGTACCCTTTTACAAATCTCAAATGTGTTAAATGATCATGATTGGCCTATGTTCAGCCACTTACATGATCCAGATGTTTTACCAACTGGTTATCTTGTTCTTATTTAGCATTTCTGACCATTATTATTGCTGTAAATCACTCGTTTATGACATTTCCCCAACCTAAAAACCCGGGTTTCCCACTCGGTTCCCCCATAATCTCTGGTAACACAACTGAATTGGTATCATCTCCTTTCTCATCCATACTGCTTCTTAGCATCAAATGTACTTTTTATTTCGTGCTGGACAGTACGAAAGAAGAGTAAGGTTTTCACTCTATATATATATATATATATATATATATATATATATATATATATATATATATATATATATATATATATATATATATATATATATATATATATATATATATATATATATATATATATATAACATAATATATATATATAACATAATATATATATATATATATATATATATATATAACATAATATATATATATATATATATATATATATATATATATACTATAATATATTTCCTAATATTTTGTCAAAATTACCGTTGATTATTTAATTCATCAAAATAGTTTCTCTGTAAGGGAGGGTGGGGGAGAAATGGCCTAGGGGGGAAAAATATCCTAGGGCTGAAATTCCCCCCGGGGGAATAACAGCCCAAGCTGCTATTCCGGGGGGGGGGGGGGGGGAATTGATCCTAGACTATATTTCCCAGGGGGAATTTCAGTCAGGGGGGAAAAATTTCCCGCTACACCGGCATCTAATTGACCGCAGCTTTGAAAAGGCCAACATTAGTAGAAAAAAGGCCAAATATATAGTATTTAAGGTCTGTCTATATTCATATTACAAAAGGGCAACCAATTGAAAAAAAAGACCAAATTTGAGGTTTTTTGGCCTGAAAAAAGGACAAACTGACAACTCTTGGATAAAGTACATTTTGGAGCCTGACTATGAAGTTTTAGTGTTACGAAAAAGCACTTTTGTACATCAAAGTAATATCTCATCGGAGCCGTGATCGTATAGTGGTTAGTACATTGCGTTGTGGCCGCAATAACCCAGGTTCGAATCCTGGTCACGGCAGGTGAGCTGAACTTTTAGATTAATAACATTGAAAATCTGTAATAAAAAAACAGATGTCAAGAATGACTTTGTAAACATAAAAAGACTGAAAAAGGAACCTTCATTGTCTTTAAAAAAGAAAATTATCTATATATAAACTGATAAGAAAATAGTTTGTCAAATTCCGGATAGTTTACAGCTGAGAAATTGAAAGAAAAATAATTGTCTTCATTTTAAAGATAACGAAGGTTCATTTTTCAGTCTTTTTATGTTTACAAAGGTCATTCTTGACATCTGTTTTTTATTACAGATTTTTAATATTATCAATCTAAAAGTTCAGCTCACCTGCCGTGACCAGGATTCGAACCTGGGTTATTGCGGCCACAACGCAATGTACTAACCACTATACGATCACGGCTCCGATGAGATATCAATTTGATGTACAAAAGTGCTTTTTGATAACACTAAAACTTCATAGTCAGGCTCCAAAATATACTTTCTCTCCCGTCCCGCTACCTCATGAGTCTCCATGTTGGCAGCTACTCTCAATTATTATTATTATTATTATTATTATTATTATTATTATTAGCCATGCTACAACCATAGTTGGACAAGCAAGATGCCATAAGCCCAAGGGCTCCAATAGGGAAAAATAGCCCAGTGAGGAAAGGAAATAAGGAAATAAATAAATGAAAAAAAGTTAACAATAAATCATTCTAAAACAGTTTTGGAATTGTGCATGAAATCTAGTATGTTGGATGTATGTTTCAAATTTACTTAGTTAACTTTAAGTTCTGGTTATATGGTTTGTTTTAAGAGGTTCATTTGGGAGCAGGTAGTAGGTTGGCCAAGGCACTATCCACCCGTTGAGATACTACCGCTAGAGAGTTATGGGATCTTTTGACGGGCCAGGCAGTACTACATGGGGTCCTTCTCTCTGCTTACGGCTCATTTTCCATTTGCCTAAACACACAGCGAATAGTCTGGCCTATTCTTTACTTATTCTTCTCTCTCCTCATACACCCGACAACACTGAGATTACCAAACAATTCTTCTTCACTCAAAGGGTTAACTACTGCACTGTAATTGTTTGGCGGCCACCTTCCTCTTGGTAAGGGTAGAAGACTCTTTAGTTATGGTAAGCAACTCTACTAGGAAAAGGACACTCCAAAATCAAACCATTCTTCACTAGCCTTTGGTAGCGCCATAACCTCTGTACCATGGTGTTCTACAATCTTGAGTTACAGTTCTCTTGCTTGAGGGTACACTTGGGCACACTATTCTATCTTATTTCTCTTCCTCTTGTTTTGTTGATGTTTTTATAGTTTATACAGGAGATATTTATTTTAATGTTGTTACTGTTCTTAAAATATTTTATTTTTCCTTGTTTCCTTTCCTCACTGGGCTGTTTTCCCTGTTGGACTCCTTGGGCTTATAGCATCCTGCTTTTCCAACGAGGGTTGTAGTATGTCTGCGAGTAAACGGCATCCCAGATTTTATATTTTTTGTATGGTAGATATTTCACATTCAATGCTGCAGTTTAGTTGTTGGGGATACCTCAAGGTGGGGGAAAGCTTTTGTCTATACTAGTCAAGGCCAAGGGCTTCTATACCATGTTGGTTTGCTATAAGGGATCAGATTAAAATCTCCCAGCTATTTTCCCTGTTGGGGCCCTTGGGCTTATAGCATCCTGCATTTCTAAGTAGGGTTGTAGCTTAGCAAAAAATAATAATAATGATAATAATAATAATGATAATAATAATAATGATAATGATAATGATAATCACTGATAATCACTGCAATGGTCAGTGTGGTGATGAAAAATGGCCATCCCTCACACATGAATAAGAACATGATTGAGGCCTTTGTCCTGCAGTGAACTAGGAACAGATGCATTTGTTGTTGTTGTTGTTGCTGCTGTTGTACTCCATATATTATACTACCCTTTTTGGTTAAGTTTTCCATATTTGATTCCTCATTTTTGTAGGGTGGGTGTATCCAAGATTTTATACTACCCTGGTACCCTTTTGTAGGGTATGAATACCTAAAAAATTTAATGCTACACTCTTGTGTGTACGCATTTTAAGGTTAGTTTACGCAGTCGAACGGTTCGCTGGACGTGGTTCGACACACAAGTGTTTGAAGTGATGTTCGAACGTGTGAACGGGGTATTTGGTAGTCGAACACATTCGTCGAACGGTTCGAGGAAAGTCTGTTCTCGCCTGACTTTTTTGGGCGGGGCTTCATAGTCCACAAACCTTATGCATTTGTCTCACTCCACTTCTTCGAACAGTTTGACAAGCAGGTTCGACAACTGGGTTCGACGACCGGGTTCAACGAACTGTTCGACCGTGTAAACCCTGCTTTAGATATGATGCCACACTATAGAAATGGAATAGTTTTCTGTTTTAATGCTGCATTTATTTTGGCATAAATGTTCTTTATATTTGATAAAGAAATCTTATCGAATGGGTATATATTTTTAGATCGGACACGTCCTTCTTAGATTATTTAGGTTTTAACAATATCTTATTGGAGTTAATATGACATTTTAATTTAAGAATAAATATAGGAACTAATGGGTATTAAAAATCCACACTTATATACGTTGTATATTAAAAAAACACCCGAACTTTCGCTCTTTTTACAAAGTGCCTCTTCAGCTGAAAAGGCTTTTGACGGGCCAAGAGTAGGTTGTGACTCAAACGCGAGTTGAAAGCAACTGAGTAGTTTATTATAGACACATTGAGTATATATACGCACAAGGTCCTGGCAAGAAGGTCACAAAATACAACATGCTATTTCTTGTCCAACCGGCAACCAGTTCTGTTAACAGTTAACAATGAGAAATAGCCAGACCGGTTCATGCAAGTTGCTGTCGGTGCGAGGGGAGAGCGAAGATTCAAAGAATAATATATACAACAAAGAGTAATGTCGTTACTATGTACGATCGTGTGACACACGGTTGGTACAAGGCACTTAGTATAAAGTGCGAGAGCTTTTGCATTTTTTAAATATATACAACGTATGTAAGTGGATTTTGAATATCCGAGATTGATAGACACAGCATGGTATTTTGTTCAAGTTATAGGAATAAATTATATGGTTTTTAGCCAAGCATTGTTTTGCTCAATAAGACGGATTAGTAGGCCAGCTCTCACATAAGTTTTAGAAATAATTCCTATTGTTTGAATAGGAAATCTATTATTTATGGCAATAAATAACTTTTAATTGGGCTCCAAAACTTTTAACTGGGCTCCACAAGGCACTAGAAGAGTTGGAACACCCAGGCCTACATGACTGAGAACTATGAAGCTTGAAGTTGGAGATAATGATGTGGAGAAGTATTGAATTAAAAGCTCAAGATAGAGACGACTAGTGAAATCTACCCGAGGCCCTTTGCGTCAATAGGCGTAGGAGGAGATGATGATAATGATGATGATGATGATGATGATTTTTATAAAACTTCTTTCCTGGCAATTGTGTTTCTCTACATTGCTTCATTAGTGAGGATCGAATTTGCATTAACAGAAAATTTACATAAAATGTACATAAGATAGATTGGGTCATACACTTCTAGATTTGAACTATAGACATCCCTTCTTACAAAATATTCGAGAAAGAGAACAAATGAAGAAAAACGGTGTGAAACTAGAAAAGCACTGAGAGTGCAGGCCTCCGCCACGGCACTTTATTTCTCCAAATCAACTTGCCTTTTCCCAGACTATACTGTCACTACTAAATTGGGTTTCCATCACCCCACTGGCGCTTGACAATGGAGTTAAACATTTTCTTTATAAAAATGATTCTCGTAATTGGTTATCTTACCTCAGCCGTGATCGTATAGTGGTTAGTACATTGCGTTGTGGCCGCAATAACCCAGGCACGAATCCTGGTCACGGCCCGTGAGGTAATTCTTTTATTGATAAATTGACGTAAAGGGCCTCTGTTAGATTTCGCCAGTCGACTATCTTGCACTTTTAAATCAATAATTCTCCATTCATCATCTCCCATTTTACATTTCATAGTCCTTAGACATGTAGGCCTGGGTATTCTAACTCTTCCAGTGTGTTCGTTCCCCTAGTGGCCATGATCGTATAGTGGTTAGTACATTGCGTTGTGGCCGCATTAACCTAGGTTCGAATCCTGGTCATCACGGCAGGTAAGTTGAAAAGTGGCTAAAAAAATAAACCTTCTTTATATTGCAGAAAATTATTTTTCTTTCAATGTATGTGTTCTTGTCAGTCTTTTTATAGATTATTGAGGTACTTTGTTATTACCATTATTAAAAACTTGAAGATTTTATAAAGGAAAAAAAAAATATTAACACATCTAGACATATATTTGTCCAGGCCATTGATAAGAGAACACAGTACGTAAACTAATTATATTCACGAAATAATGGCAATAGTCTTTATAGAAAAAAATAATAGATTTTTATTTGATTTTTACAAAATTTAGCTTGGCTCCATAAGGTACTAGAAGAGTTGGAAGCCCCAGGCCTACATGGCTGAGGAGTATGACGCCTGAAGTAGATGATGAATGGAGGATTATTTATTTTAAAGCTCAAGACTGGCGAAATCTTACCTAAGGCCCTTTGCGTCAATAGGAGGAGGAGGAGATGATGATGATGATGATGATGATTTTTATAAACCTTCTTTCCAAGCATTGCTTGATTACTGATTACTATTATTATTATTACTAGCCAAGCTACAACCCTAGTTGAAAAAGCAAGATGCTATAAGCCCAAGGGCTACAAAAGGGAAAAATAGCCCAGTGAGGAAAGGAAATAAGGAAATAAATAAATGATGAGAACAAACTAACAATAAATAATTCTAAAAACAGTAACAACGTCAAAACAGATATTTCATATATAAACTATAAAAAGACTCATGTCAACCTGTTCAACATGAAAACATTTGCTGTATACTTAGTACTTTTGAAGTTCTACTAATTCAACTACCCGATTAGAATCTAATTGGAAGAATAATAATTTTCTACGTTATAAAAATACCGAAGGTTTTATGATTTTAGATTTGTTTACAAATCTCATCTTTGACATTAGAGTTTGTTTTTTAAATGACCATATTTAAAGGTAACCTAAAAATTTACCTCACATGCCGTGACCAGGATTCGAACCTGGGTTATTGCGGCCACAACGCAATGTACTAACCACTATACGATCACGGCTCTGATGAGATAAACATCTAGAAGAAAAATTGTTTTCTTAAAGAAAATGTGAAACTC
>NC_090745.1:5541659-5549159 GCF_036898095.1 Palaemon carinicauda
ATTCGAACCTGGGTTATTGCGGCCACAACGCAATGTACTAACCACTAGACGATCACGGCTCTGATGGGATAGGCATCTACGAGAACAATTGTTTTCTTAAAGAAAATATGAAACCCCTTTGTCAAGCGTGAGTCATCCCAGAGAGGAATCCTCAGCGTTGAGATCTCTAATTATATTAGGTTTTTTTTAATGGGGTGATGGAAACCCAATTTAGTGGTGGCGGTATAGTCTGGGAAAGGCAAGCTGATTTAGAGAAATAAGCTGCCGTGGCGGAGGCCTGCACTCTGCTTTTTTAGTTTTACACCGTTTTTCTTAATTTGTTCGCTTTCTCGAATATTTTGTAGGAAGGAACGTCTACAGTTCAAATCTAAACGTGTATGACCCAATTTATTTTATCTTTCCCTTTGCCTACTCATACACCGAATAGTCTGGCATATTTTTTTTTACAGATTCTCCTCTGTCCTCATATACCTTACAATACTGAAATTACCAAACTATTCTTTTTCACCAAAGGGGTTAACTACTGCACTGTAATTGGTCAGTGGCTACTTTCCTGTTGGTAAGGGTAAAAGAGAGACTTCTAGGAGAAGGATACTCCAAAATCAAACCTTTGTTGTCTATTCTAGGGTAGTGCCATAGCCTCTGTACCATGGTCTTCCACTATCTTGGGTTAGAGTTCTCTTTCTTGCGGGTACACTCGGGCACACTATTCTATCTAATTTCTCTTCCTCCTGTTTTGTTAAAGTTTCTATAGTTTACATAGGAGATATTTATTTTATTATTCTTAAAATATTTGTTTTTTCCTTGTTTCTTTTCCTCACTGGGCTATTTTCCCTGTTAGAGCCCCTGGACTTATAGCATTTTGCTTTTCCAACAAGGGTTGTAGCTTAGCAAATAATAATAATAATAATAATAATAATAATAATGTGAATAAGTTTCTGTTGATCAATGTAAATTCGATCTTCAGTAATGAAACAATATATAGGAACACAAATGATAGGAAAAAAAGTTTATAGAAATCATCATCATCATCATCATCATCTCCTCCTACATCCAAGATCTAGATTTTGCCTACGCCTATTGACGCAAAGGGCCTCGGTTAGATTTCGCCAGTCCTCCCTATCTTGAGCTTTTAAATCAATGATCCTCCAGTCATCATCATCTACTTCACGCTTCACAGTCCTCAGCCATGTATGTCTGTGGCTTCCAACTCTCCTAAAATATAAATACAAAATTATATTTTCCAAGATGCTGGTTTTGAGTGTTACAGGTTTGGGTGACATTATTGAAAGATAAGTAATTTTTTTTTTTTTTTTTTTACCAAAACTTGGTTATCATTATTTCGTGAATATAATTGTTTTACGTAATGTGTCCTCTTGTCCTAGTCGTATTGTAGGATGTTTTATCTATCAATGGTCGTGACATGAATATATATATCTATAAATTATTTATTTTAATCAAATATTTTGATAATGGTAATAATAGTACCAAAATAATATATAGATAGATGTTTATTTAAGCTAGAGTAAGTTTACAGGTAAGGAAATGGAAGAAAGATAATTTTCTGCATTTTGATATTTTTTATATATATTACATTTTTTTATATATTTTTTTTTTAATGGTAACAACAAAGTACCTAAATAATCTATAGATAGACTGATAAGAAAATAATGTTTATATCAGTGATAGAAAGTTTACAGGTAAGAAACTGAAAGAAAAATAATTATCTTCATTATAAAGATAATGAAGGTTAATTTTTCAGCAAAGGTCATTCATGACATCTTTGTTTTTTATTACAGATTTTTAATGTTATTAATCTAAAAGTTTAGCTCACCTGCCGTGACCAGGATTCGAACCTGGGTTATTGCGGCCACAACGCAATGTACTAACCACTATACGATCACGGCTCAGATGAGATATCTTTCAAACGTACAAAAGTGCTTTTTGTTAAAACTAAAACTTCATGGTCAGGCACCAGAATATACTTTCTCTCTCGTCCCGCAACCGATCGCTACCTCCCGAGTCACTCAGTGTTGGCAGCGCTTCCCCAAAGGCATTTGGCGATGAAATCTAAACTCATTTTTTTTAATGAGGCACATTTGCACCGACTCGCAGCGGTGCTTTTATAGTTTACATAGGAAATATTTATTTCAATTTTTGTCACTGTTTTTAAAATATATTAATTTTTCTTGCTTCCTTTCCTCATTGGGCTATTTTCCCTGTTGGAGCCCTGGGGCTTATAGCATCCTGCTTTTCCAACTAGAGTTGTAGCCTAGCAAGTAATAATATTAATATGATAATAATAATAATAATAATAATAAAGGGGCACCGTTGCGAGTCTCTGCAAATCTATCTCGCTAATAAAAATTGACTATAGTATGTTGGATGCATGTTTTAAATTTACTTACTTTAATTTGAGGGCTGCCTAAAGGAATCGTCGTGTCTAAATATAGCACCAATGATAATTAGAAATTATGATTGAAATTTATAAGAAGAAACGGAGAAGGTACAGGACAATGCCCTAGGGACTGTCCAAGGCATTTATTTTAAAATGGCCAACCTCCAATTACGAATAAGGACATGTCTGAGGCCTTTGTCCTGCATTGGAATAGAAACGGATGCCTATGTTGTTGTTGTTGTTGTTGTACGCCATATATTATACTTCCCTTTTTGGTTAGGTTTTCCATATTTGATTCTGCCTTTTTGTAAGGTGGCTGTATTCAATATTTTGTATACCCTGTATCTTTTTGTAGTGTAACTAAGTAAAATATCTGCTGAGTCATTAGCAGCCATTGCCTGCTTCCCATTGCCCTGGACGGTCCACAGGGCATTGTCCTGTACCTTGACTCTGTTTCCTTTTATTTCCATCTTTAACTTATTGCGAATTTTTAATTAAAATTTCTAATGATAATTAGTGCTACATTTGGACAATACGATTCCCTTAGGCAGCCTTCGTGTATAGGTCCCTCAGACTTAAAACATATAAAAAGTTGTAGAATATTGGAAAAGTAATTAAAAAATAAACCCATTTAAGTGTGTGTGCTATCAAGTAGCCCTTAAAGTAAGTAAATTGAGGTTCAGCTTCTGGGGTGAAGCATAGCCTTTACAACGGCGCCTCCGTTTATCTTCTTGTACTGTTTTCTCTTTTCTTCCACATCAGGTTTAATACTTCTTTTTTTCTTTTCTATATTTGTTTCACTAAATAAAGATAATCCTATCTTTCTTAAGTCTATCTCGTATGGTTGTTGTAGCTCAATTACTTCATTCCTTTCTTTTCTATATTCCTATATTTTCTATATTTCTATGTTTGAAACATATATCCAACATACTACAGTAGATTTCATCGCCAAATGCCTTTTTGGGAGGCGCTGCCAACATTGAGTGACTCTGGAGGTGGGGATCGGTTGCAGGACGCTTTGCAGGGTTGCCAGGATTTGTAAATGAGAAAAAGGCCAACTTCTGATTGACCGCATCTTTGAAAAGGCCAAACCATTAGTACAAAAAGGCCAAAAAATATAGTATTTAAGGTCTATTTTCAAATTATAAAAGGGCAACCAATTAAAAAAAGACTAAATTTGAGGGTTTTGGTCTGAAAAAGAACAAACTGACAACCCTGGGAAAAGGCCGGTGTAACGGTCTGGTTTTCCCCCCGTCCGAAATTCCCCCCGGGGGAAATATGGCCTAGGATATATATCCCCCCGGGGGAACTTTGTCCCAGGATAATATTCCCTCCTCTGGCCCAAGATTCCCCCTCTGCTTGGTGGAAGTAACCATTATTTTTTTGTTTTTTTTTTTGTTTGCCATGGAAATCAAATTCAGTGGGATTTCATAGAAAAGCTGCACAAATTGCAAGACAATGGAAGATTACATTTAGGCAATAAATTGAGGTCACAACATGTTGCTTGGGTAAAAAAGGCCAATGAATTTTAAACGTGCTATTCACTTTCTTGGTGAATCGTATCAAACCCCATGCAATATTGCTTAGAAAACAAGCTTGCTGATTTCGAAGGATGTAAAGGAACAATCAAATTCTTTAGTATATATATCCTCAATTCAAGAAATTTGTGCAGACGTAACTTCAAATCTCCAAATGCAACGAAAAAAAATGCCTGTATGTTTAAAGAATTTATGATGAAGGCTGATATTGGGATAGTCCAAGAGGTTGTGACCTGGGAAGGGGGTCCGGGGGCTTGCCCCCGGCTAGGGGCTGTGACCTGGGAAGGGGGTCCGGGGGCTTGCCCCCGGCTAGGGGTTGTGACCTGGGAACTACTAGGTTAGGTTAGATGGGTTTGTTAGGTTCTGTACCCTTTTACAAATCTCAAATGTGTTAAATGATCATGATTGGCCTATGTTCAGCCACTTACATGATCCATATGTTTTACCAACTGGTTATCTTGTTCTTATTTAGCATTTCTGACCATTATTATTGCTGTAAATCACTCGTTTATGACATTTCCCCAACCTAAAAACCCCGGTTTCCCACTCGGTTCCCCCATAATCTCTGGTAACACAACTGAATTGGTATCATCTCCTTTCTCATCCATAGAGCTTCTTAGCATCAAGTGTACTTTTTATTTCGTGCTGGACAGTACGAAAGAAGAGTAAAGTTTTCACAATATATATATATATATATATATATATATATATATATATATATATATATATATATATATATATATATATATATATATATATATATATATATGATACATATATATAATATAATATATTTCCTAATATTTTGTCAAAATTACCGTTGATTATTTAATTCATCAAAATAGTTTCTCTGTAAGGGAGGGTGGGGGAGAAATGGCCTAGGGGGGAAAAATATCCTAGGGCTGAAATTCCCCCCGGGGAATAACAGCCCGGGCTGCTATTCCCGGGGGGGAAATTGATCCTAGGCTATTTTTCCCGGGGGGAATTTCAGTCAGGGGGGAAAAATTTCCTGCTACACCGGCATCTAATTGACCGCAGCTTTGAAAAGGCCAACCCTTTAGTAGAAAAAAAAGGCCAAAATATATAGTATTTAAGGTCTAATTTCATATAAAAGGGGCAATCAAATAAAAAACAGATCAAATTTGAGGGTTTTTTTTAGCCTGAAAAAAAGGACAAACTGACAACCCTGGGAAAAGGCCAGCATCTAATTGACCGCAGCTTTGAAAAGGCCAACCCATTTGTAGAAAAAAGGCCAAATATATAGTATTTAAGGTCTGTCTATATTCATATTACAAAAGGGCAACCAATTGAAAAAAAAGACCAAATTTGAGGTTTTTTGGCCTGAAAAAAGGACAAACTGACAACTCTTGGAGAAAGTACTTTTTGGAACCTGACTATGAAGTTTTAGTGTTAACAAGAAGCACTTTTGTACATCAAAATGATATCTCATCGGAGCCGTGATCGTATAGTGGTTAGTACATTGCGTTGTGGCCGCAATAACCCAGGTTCGAATCCTGGTCACGGCAGGTGAGCTGAACTTTTAGATTAATAACATTAAAAATCTGTAATAACAACCGGATGTCAAGAATGACCTTTGTAAACGTAAAAAGACTGGAAAATGAAGCTTCATTGTCTTTAGAATTAAGAAATGTTTTATTTTTATTTCAAAGTACGTAAATTATCTATATATAAACTAATAAGAAAATAAAGTTTGTCAAATTTCGGATAAGCTGAGAAATCGAAAGAAAAATAATTGTCTTCATTTTAAAGATAACGAAGGTTCATTTTTCAGTCTTTTTATGTTTACAAAGGTCATTCTTGACATCTGTTTTTTTATTAATGTTATTAATCTAAAAGTTCAGCTCACCTGCCGTGACCAGGATTCGAACCTGGGTTATTGCGGCCACAACGCAATGTACTAACCACTATACGATCACGGCTCCGATGAGATATCAATTTGATGTAAAAAACTGCTTTTTGATAACACTAAAACTTCATGGTCAGGCGCCAAAATATACTTTACCTCCCGTCCCGCTACCTCATGAGTCTCCATGTTGGCAGCTACTCTCAATTATTTTTATTATTATTATTATTATTATTAGCCACGCTACATCCATAGTTGGAAAAGCAAGATGCCATAAGCCCAAGGGCTCCAATAGGGAAAAATAGCCCAGTGAGGAAAGGAAATAAGGAAATAAATAAATGAAAACAAGTTAACAATAAATCATTCTAAAACAGTTTTGGAATTGTGCGATGAAATCTAGTATGTTGGATGTATGTTTCAAATCTACTTAGTTATCTTTAAGTTCTGGTTATATGGTTTGTTCTAAGAGGTTCATTTGGGAGCAGGTAGTAGGTTGGCCAAGGCACTATCCACCCGTTGAGATACTACCGCTAGAGAGTTATGGGATCTTTTGACGGGCCAGGCAGTACTACATGGGGTCCTTCTCTCTGCTTACGGCTCATTTTCCATTTGCCTAAACACACAGCGAATAGTCTGGCCTATTCTTTACTTATTCTTCTCTGTCCTCATACACCCGACAACACTGAGATTACCAAACAATTCTTCTTCACTCAAAGGGTTAACTACTGCACTGTAATTGTTCAGCGGCCACCTTCCTCTTGGTAAGGGTAGAAGACTCTTTAGTTATGGTAAGCAACTCTACTAGGAAAAGGACACTCCAAAATCAAACCATTCTTCACTAGCCTTTGGTAGTGCCATAACCTCTGTACCGTGGTGTTCTATTGTCTTGAGTTAAGAGTTCTCTTGCTTGAGGGTGCACTCGGGCACACTATTCTATCTTATTTCTCTTCCACTTGTTTTGTTGAAGTTTTTATAGTTTATACAGGAGATATTTATTTTAATGTTGTTACTGTTTTCCCTGTTGGACTCCTTGGGCTTATAGATGCCCCAGTGCTTGGCTTAATGCCTAAATCCTATATTCAATTCAATTCATTCCTTGGGCTTATAGCATCCTGCTTTTCCAACGAGGGTTGTAGTATGTCTGCGAGTAAACGGCATCCCAGATTTTATATTTTTTGTATGGTAGATATTTCACATTCAATGCTGCAGTTTAGTTGTTGGGGATACCTCAAGGTGGGGGGAAAGCTTTTGTCTATACTAGTCAAGGCCAAGGGCTTCTATACCATGTTGGTTTGCTATAAGGGATCAGATTAAAATCTCCCAGCTATTTTCCCTGTTGGGGCCCTTGGGCTTATAGCATCCTGCATTTCTAAGTAGGGTTGTAGCTTAGCAAAAAATAATAATAATGATAATAATAATAATGATAATGATAATGATAATCACTATGATAATCACTGCAATGGTCAGTGTAGTGATGAAAAATGGTCACCCCTCAGACATGAATAAGGACATGTTTGAGGCCTTTGTCCTGCAGTGAACTAGGAACGGATGCATTTGTTGTTGTTGTTGCTGCTGCTGTTGTACTCCATATATTATACTACCCTTTTTGGTTAAGTTTTCCATATTTGATTCCTCATTTTTGTAGGGTGGGTGTATCCAAGATTTTATACTACCCTGGTACCCTTTTGTAGGGTATGAAT
>NC_090745.1:5558048-5573317 GCF_036898095.1 Palaemon carinicauda
TTGCTGCTGTTATTGTTGTAGGTTGCCTTACCTTTTGCTGCTGCTATTATTGTGGATTGCCTGGCCCTTTGCTGCTGTTATTGTTGTGGATTGCCTTACCTTTTGCTGCTGCTATTATTGTGGATTGCCTGGCCCTTTGCTGCTGTTATTGTTGTGGATTGCCTTGCCCTTTGCTGCTGTTATTGTTGTAGATTGCCTTACCTTTTGCTGCTGCTATTATTGTGGATTGCCTGGCCCTTTGCTGCTGTTATTGTTGTGGATTGCCTTGCCTTTTGCTGCTGCTATTATTGTGGATTGCCTGGCCCTTTGCTGCTGTTATTGTTGTGGATTGCCTGGCCCTTTGCTGCTGTTATTGTTGTAGATTGCCTTACCTTTTGCTGCTGCTATTATTGTGGATTGCCTGGCCCTTTGCTGCTGTTATTGTTGTGGATTGCCTTACCTTTTGCTGCTGCTATTATTGTGGATTGCCTGGCCCTTTGCTGCTGTTATTGTTGTGGATAGCCTGGCCCTTTGCTGCTGTTATTGTTGTAGATTGCCTTACCTTTTGCTGCTGCTATTATTGTGGATTGCCTGGCCCTTTGCTGCTGTTATTGTTGTGGATTGCCTGGCCCTTTGCTGCTGTTATTGTTGTAGATTGCCTTACCTTTTGCTGCTGCTATTATTGTGGATTGCCTGGCCCTTTGCTGCTGTTATTGTTGTGGATTGCCTTACCTTTTGCTGCTGCTATTATTGTGGATTGCCTTCCCCTTTGCTGCTGTTATTGTTGTGGATTGCCTGACCCTTTGCTGCTGTTATTGTTGTAGATTGCCTTACCTTTTGCTGCTGTTATTGTTGTAGATTGCCTTACCTTTTGCTGCTGATATTATTGTGGATTGCCTGGCCCTTTGCTGCTGTTATTGTTATGGATTGCCTTGCCCTTTGTTGCTGTTATTGTTGTAGATTGCCTTGCCCTTTGCTGCTGTTATTGTTGTGGATTGCCTTGCCCTTTGCTGCTGTTTTTGTTGTGGATTGCCTTGCCCTTTGCTGCTGTTATTGTTGTGGATTGCCTGGCCCTTTGCTGCTGTTATTGTTGTGGATTGCCTGGCCCTTTGCTGCTGTTATTGTTGTGGATTGCCTGGCCCTTTGCTGCTGTTATTGTTGTAGATTGCCTTACCTTTTGCTGCTGCTAATATTGTGGATTGCCTGGCCCTTTGCTGCTGTTATTGTTGTGGATTGCCTTACCTTTTGCTGCTGCTATTATTGTGGATTGCCTGGCCCTTTGCTGCTGTTATTGTTGTGGATTGCCTGGCCCTTTGCTGCTGTTATTGTTGTAGATTGCCTTACCTTTTGCTGCTGCTATTATTGTGGATTGCCTGGCCCTTTGCGGCTGTTATTGTTGTGGATTGCCTGGCCCTTTGCTGCTGTTATTGTTGTAGATTGCCTTACCTTTTGCTGCTGTTATTGTTGTGGATTGCCTTGCCTTTTGCTGCTGCTATTATTGTGGATTGCCTGGCCCTTTGCTGCTGTTATTGTTGTGGATTGCCTGGCCCTTTGCTGCTGTTATTGTTGTAGATTGCCTTGCCTTTTGCTGCTGTTATTGTTGTAGATTGCCTTGCCTTTTGCTGCTGCTATTATTGTGGATGGCCTGGCCCTTTGCTGCTGTTATTGTTGTGGATTGCCTGGCCCTTTGCTGCTGTTATTGTTGTAGATTGCCTTGCCTTTTGCTGCTGCTATTATTGTGGATTGCCTTGCCCTTTGCTGCTGTTATTGTTGTAGATTGCCTTACCTTTTGCTGCTGCTATTGCTGTAGATTGCCTGACCCTTTGTTGCTTTTATCGTTGTAGATTAAGTGACCCGTGCTGCTGCTGCTGCTCCTGTTGTAGATTGCTTGACCCTTGCTGTTGTTGTTGAAGATTGCCTGACCCTTGCTGTTGTTGTTGTAGATTGCCTGACCCTTGCTGTTGTTGTTGTAGATTGCCTGACCCTTGCTGTTGTTGTTGTAGATTGCTTGACCCTTGCTGCTTTTGTTGTATATTACCTGACCTTTCACTGGGGTAATTTCAATTCCAATTCAAATTCCCTACTTGTAACTTGTTTCCCAAATGATAGGTTCTTGCGGCGGTTAAAAGCAGTTTTTCAATTTCCAATAAATCTATCCCAGACTTTAGAATTGCTACATTTTATCTGTGTAAACATTTTAAACTCATTTTTGGGGGGTCAGATTTTAGAAGTAAAATTATTTCTATTTATTTGACGAGCCATTGTGTCCCTGGAAAAGAGGTGGACTCAATTTTCTTAATTATGAATTATCGGTTGCCTGATTCTTTTCCTAAACCCCACAAACATCATCATCATCATCATCATCATCATCTCCTACGCCCATTGACGCAAAAGGCCTCGGTTAGATTTCGCCAGTCGTCTCTATCTTCAAGCTTTTAAATCGACACTTCTCCATTCACTATCTCTCACTTCACGCTTCATATTCCTCAGTCATGTAGGCCTGGGTCTTCCAACATACCTCTTTCCAATTGCTTTAATAATTTCTTAGCGATATTATGGAATGATCTTTATAATTAATCAGGCAGTGGAATCGCCGGAACTTCAATAGTTCAAACTGCAGTGAATGCTTATGTTGAACAGGTTGACGTAAGTATCTCATTCTCTCATCATATTATATATATATGACGGTCAGATTTAACGTTGTTACAGCACCCTTGAAAAAAACCGTAATTGAGTGGCGCCATTTTGACAAAACAAAACCAGTTTCACAAAAATCCTACACTAAAAATTTGCATTAAAAAACGGTAAATGTCTGGCAACATTTATTCCAGAATTTAAACCGTTTTAAAAACTTTTATTGACGTAAATGAGTGATATTACGGTCACCAACCTGTAAAAGATAATAACAAAGAAAGGTAAAATTACGGTTGCCTGTATTTTACTGAAATACGGCTGAGAACAGTATATTTTTACTAGAATTTCAAATTAAATTGTTTTTTTTTCTAATAGTGTACGATAATTAAAAGATTTCCTGCATTAATCATTTCTCCTCATGTAGTTTGCTTATTTCCTTATTTACTTTTCTCGCTGGTCTGTTTTTTCCCTGTTGAAAAGCTCGTGCTTATGACTTCCTGTTTTTCCAACTATGGTTGCAGCTTATGTAGTAATATCTTGTAATGTTTTTCAAAGCGCTCTTTCCTTCAACCTGTGACGAGCCGAGAGAAGGTTGTGACTCAAAGGCAGGATGAAAGCAACTGAGTAACTTTCTTACAGAACACTCGCTTTTATATACATATTCAAAGGCAACAGGAAATTTCCTGTTCAACCGACACCGCACCAGTTAACAGTTAACGGTGAGAAAAAAAGACATGTTATTTCTGGTTCTTGTCAGTGCGAGGGGAGAGCAAAGATACAAGCATAATATATACACAAAATGAAATGTCGTTACTATGTACGATCGTGTGGCACACGGTTGGTACAAACCTCTGTGAACCCTGGTGTATTAAACAATAAAAATACGAGTGTCTCAGACACTATTGTAGCTCCTTCATTTATCGATGTTTTCTAGAAAAAAAGTCCGTCAACTTCTTTAGTTTAACGAAATATTACTAAAAAGTACTGTACTACTGTTAAAAATTTCCCGTAAAAAAACAGTAAAAATCCTGGAATATATGTTTCCAGGCATTTGCCGTATTAAAAATTGTTAAATTGACGTAGAGGAGTGATATTACGATCACCAACCCGGAAAATATAACGAAGATAAAATTACGGTCGCCTGTATTTTACTGAAATACGGCTGTTACAGTATATTTTTACGGAGACTTTCCCATTAAAATTACGGTTTTTTAAGTGTGAGTAATTATTATTGCAATAGAATCATAATCGATTAGTGTAATTTCATAGATACAATCAATACTTCAGATTTGTGTCGACTCCTGCACAAGTTTTGCCGTATTTCTTTTTTCTTTTTCATGGGAATTTGGAATCTAATTTCTATTCTAGTAGATTTTTCTAGAGGCTCAGGATTGACCTAGTATGAATGTTGCCCACAAGATAGAAGTAATAATGGGATAAGTCAAGGAACCTCTTGAATTCAATTCACCTGGAAAGTTAACTCATTGTGAAGGGATGACCAGATTTAAAGAATTGAAGGCCGCTTTTGAATGGCAGAGTCAACGAACAGTGACATTGCCCAATCAAGCAGGACAATGCCCTAGAGACTGACCATATACACACATGATCAGCACAAAAGCCACCTCTCCACCCAAGCTAGGACCAAGGAGGGCCAGGCAATGGCTGCTGATGACTTCGCAGATAGACCTTATAGTCTCCCCCAAATCCCCACCTCCTTATTAATGGCAGAGTTAAGGGACAGTGGCATTGCCCTATCAAGCAGGACAATATCCTAGAGAATGACCAAATATACAAATGATCATCGCCTAAGTCCCTTCTCCACCCAAGCTAGGACCAAGGAGGGCCAGGCAATGGCTGCTGATGACTTAGCAGATAGACCTTATAGGCTCTCCCAAATTCCCACCTCATTAATGGCAGAGGTAAGGGAGTGACATTGCCCTATCAAGCAGGACAATGCCCTAGAGACTGACCATATACACACATGATCAGCACAAAAGCCACCTCTCCACCCAAGCTAGGACCAAGGAGGGCCAGGCAATGGCTGCTGATGACTTAGCAGATAGACCTTATAGGCTCCCTCAAATTCCCACCTCATTAATGGCAGAGGTAAGGGAGTGACATTGCCCTATCAAGCAGGACAATGCCCTAGAGACTGACCATATACACACATGATCAGCACAAAAGCCACCTCTCCACCCAAGCTAGGACCAAGGAGGGCCAGGCAATGGCTGCTGATGACTTAGCAGATAGACCTTATAGGCTCCCTCAAATTCCCACCTCATTAATGGCAGAGGTAAGGGAGTGACATTGCCCTATCAAGCAGGATAATGCCCTAGAGACTGACTATATATACAATGATCAGCGCCCAAGGAGGGCCACGCAATGGCTGCTGATGACTCAGCAGATAGACTTATAGGCTCCCCCAAACTTGGGTCACAAGGATGGTGATGTTGCCAAAGTGACGCGTTCTATTTAGTTTTAAGATATATATTCAGTATATTTATCTAAGATATATTTTGAATTTTACTCTAAAAAGCACATATGTGATGGAAATGCATTAAGTAATTTCTTTTTACTTGCTAAATGTTTACTTTTTACAATGGTCAACTTAATATTTTATTAATTATTCTTGTTGTTCTTTTCCCCTTATCATCTGTTCTCATATTTTTACTGGTTTAGTTAACGTTGTAGATGTTACTTTTCCTAAGGTTGATTCGATAATAACAGCATTAGTCGCCTAAGAAATGACTCGGTAAAATTTTACTGTATTACAGATTCTCATTTCGAACAGAAACCACTGGAGGTCCCCCATTACCGTAGGATATATATATATATATATATATATATATATATATATATATATATATATATATATATATATATATATATAGATATATAGATATATAGATATATAGATATATATATATATAGATATATAGATATATAGATATATATACATATATATATATATATATAGATATGTAGATATATAGATATATAGATATATAGAAATATATATATATATATATATATATATATATATATATATATATATATATATATATATATATATATATACACAGTATATATATATATATATATATATATATATATATATATATATATATATATATATATATATGTGTGTGTGTGTGTGTGTGTATATATATATATATATTTCTGAAACTATTCATTTGCGACGGGAACGAGTGTCATTTTTGTAGAGAGCGGAATTTTTTCTACTAATTAAGGTCGGTTTATTTCATAGGTTACATTGCCGTGTAATACAGTAAAATAATACCAATGACTCTACCTTCTCGACCAGTGCATTCTGTTTTGGCTTTGATTGAATTATCTGCTGTTAAAGAAGACTCAGCATTTCTCTTCCGGTTTGATTTCTGTCCACATTCTAACCGAAATTGAAATATAGTCGAATGAAAATGGAATGAGACCCTGGGAAAAGTGAGCATATAGTCGAATGAAAATGGAATGAGACCCTGGGAAAAGTGAGCATTGATTTTCTTACTAGTGTAGGCGACCCATAAAAAATGACTGTTCAATATTTAGATATGTACAAACATGCAGCAGGGTATGACTACTTCCTCTTCCTTCTACCCCGTGGGACGGAGAGATTTCCGCTTGTCCGGAATATAGCCATCTTACTTTGGAATTTACCGGGATGTCTTGTGCTTACCAGAGTATTTTTAATTTACCTTATACACCATTTGTTGCTCATAAGACTATCTCAACAGAGCCGTGATCGTATAGTGGTTAGTACATTGCGTTGTGGCCGCAATAACCCAGGTTCGAATCCTGGTCACGGCAGGTGAGCGATTATTTTTAAGGCAAAGCAGAGTAGAAACTAAATTCAAACATCTCCTCTATATAATAAAGAACAACTGTGTGATTATAAATTATATATATATATATATATATATATATATATATATATATATATATATATATATATATATATATATATATATATATATATATATATATATAATCTCCTTCCATGCCTATTGACGCAAAGGGTCTCAGTTAGATTTCACCAGTTGTCTTTAACTTAGAGCTTTTAGATCAATACTTCTCTATTCGTCATCTCCTACTTCATATTTCATAGTCCTCAGCCATGTAGGTCTGGGTCTTCATTCATTCATTCCTTGTCATATATATATATATATATATATATATATATATATATATATATATATATATATATATATACATATATATATCATATATTATATATATGAATGAATGAATGAAGACCCAGGCCTACATGGCCGAGGACTATTAAATGTGAAGTAGGAGATGACGAATGGAGAAGTATTGATCTAAAAGCTCTAAGATAAGAGACGAATGAAGAAATATTGTCACAGTTTTGATTCTTTCATTTCTACTCTTTGACTCAAAAAGGATTGCTCATCTGCCGTGACCAGGATTCGAACCTGGGTTATTGCGGCCACAACGCAATGTACTAACCACTATACGATCACGGCTCTAATGACATAATGTGAATCGCAACAAATAGTGGCAAAAGAAAAGTGAAAATACTCTGGCAAGCACTAGACATCCCGTTAAGTTCCAGAGAGTAAGGATTTTGGGATTTGACATAATGTTTTGCGTTTTTAACTTCCCCATCGACTTTTTAGTCTATTTCATCCCAGAGATGAGGAACTGATTCAACTGTGAGAAGATGACTTAATAAGGTAAAAGTGACAGTATGCTTAGATAAGATTCGTGAAGTTAAGTAGTCCACCAAAGATTGTTCCTTGAATAAAACATGTTATCGGAGAAGCATGAATATAGATGTAATTTATCTTGCAATCAGCTGTTTGAGTAATATATTTCCTTAATAGAATCAAAATTTGTTATTCGTGCAACAGCGATGCAAATTAGCAACTCTTAACCCCCTACCCTTCTAAAAATGAAAATGTTGATAGTTTTCATATGATCATTGACTATACCAATGTTTAAGAAAAACTTAATTTTAATCGGAAATTCTCTACCCTTCTAAAAATGAAAATGTTGATAGTTTTCATATGATCATTGACCATACCAATATTTATGAAAAACGTAATTTTAATCGGAAATTCTCCGTAAAAATATATTGTTCTCAGTCGTATTTCATTAAAATACAGGCGATCGTAATTTTACCTTACTTTATCTTTCACGGATTTGTGACCGTAATATCACTCATTCACGTCAATGTATTCGTTTTTGAAACTGTAAAAATCCTGGAATAATTGCCAGGCATTTGCCGTTTTTTAATGCACATTTTTAAGTGTACCGTAATATCATATAAAAATTTTAACGACTATATAAATGACATACAAATAAGTCCATTTCGTGTTACATTGACTGCAGTGGTATATTTCAATTTGACCTTTGCACTTCAGGTATGTTCCTTTGGCCACTAGTCACCACAAATTGTTTGAGGCTCGAAGTTTTATCTCTGAAGATAAAATCACAGTATGTGAAAATCTTTTTAATTTCAACTGACAGACGAAAATAAGGAAAGCCGGACAAAGACGATTCTTGATAATATATAATACATAATTTTAAGTAAAACGAAAATAAATATCAATCGTGGTAATACTACAGAATGTTATAATCAAAGTACTGTGCTTTCACTGCTGAAGACGTATTCAATTCGTTGCTCTTTGATATTGACCATTACTTTTAATCTCTCTCTCTCTCTCTCTCTCTCTCTCTGCGTGTCTGTGTGTGTTCTCCAAGTCGTAATACCTAAGACAAGGAAAGAGAGAGACACCAAGGCCCCTCACTATTTATCCATTCTAGCGTGTCATAACTAAAACTCCAATGTATTCTCTGCTTCCAAAAGGTTATTATAAATTCAAACGGACTAATAGATAATGTAAAACAATAAGAAGACAAAAGCTAAAGAGAGGATGACGCAATAAGTAATCAAAATGGTGAAAACAACAGAGATAAATAACTACCGAAAAGTAGTTCATTGAACCCGCGTTCGTTTCTCTTCTCGGATCGCTGGTTTCGGAAACCAGGATGACAAGGCAATTCTTGTCGCAAAAAAAACCACAACTTATTCAACTCTGGCTGATCTGAATTCCAGCACGTTCGGTGCCTAGAACTCTCTAGCGTGTTCGGTGCTTAAAACAAAAGCAGTTGGTGCCTTAACTCCAGATATTCACAGCCTGAACTCTAGGAAGTTCGATGTCTGAACTCTAGCATGTTCGATGCTTGAACTCCAGATATTCAATGCCTGAACTCTAGTATGTTCGGTGCCTGAACTCTAGTATGTTCGGTGCCTGAACTCTAGCCTGTTCGGTGCCTGAACTCTAGCTTGTTCGGTACCTAAAACTCCAGCATGTTCGGTACCTAAAACTCAAGCATGTTCGGTGCCTGAACTCAAGCTTGTTCAGTGCCTAAAACTCCAGCATGTTTGGTACCTAAAACTCCAGCGTGTTCGGTACCTAAACCTCAAGCAGTTCAGTACCTAAACCTCGAGCAGTTCGGTACCTAAAACCTAGCGGTTCGGTACCTAAAACTTAACGGTTCAGTACCTAAAACTCAAGCATGAACCTCGAGCAGTTCGGTACCTAAAACTCAAGCATGGTCGGTACCTAAAATCCAGCAGTTCGGTACCTTATCTCAAGCATGTTCGGTGCCTGAACTCAAGCATGTTTGGTACCTATAACTCCAGTATGTTTGGTGCCTGAACTCTAGTATGTTCGGTGCCTGAACTCAAGCATGTTTGATGCTTGAACTCCAGTATGTTTGATGCTTGAACTCCAGTATGTTTGATGCTTGAACTCTAGCATGTTCGATGCTTGAACTCTAGCATGTTCGATGCTTGAACTCGAGCATGTTCGGTGCCTGAACTCCAGTATGTTCGGTGCCTGGACTCAAGCATGTTTGACGCCTGAACTCTAGCATGTTCGATGCTTGAACTCTAGCATGTTCCATGCTTTAACAACAGATATTCGGTGCTTGAACTCAAGCATGTTCCATGCTTGAACTCAAGCATGTTCGATGCTTGAACTCAAGCATGTTCGATGCTTGAACTCAAGCATGTTCGATGCTTGAACTCTAGCATGTTCGATGCTTGAACTCTAGCATGTTTGACGCCTGAACTCGAGCATGTTTGACGCCTGAACTCTAGCATGTTCGATGCTTAAACTCTAGCATGTTCCATGCTTGAACAACAGATATTCGGTGCCTGAACTCTAGTAGCATGTTCGATGCCTGAACTCCAGATGTTCGATGCCTTATACCTAAGATGATATAAGCAAAATCCATTATGTGGTTCTGCTACTGAATGAATAATACCACTGGCATTGTGAGCTGGAAATAAACGAAAATCAGTGGTTCGTTTTAGTAATTCCTGAATGTTTACAACATTTGTTGCCTCTACAGAGTAATTCTAACTGCTGTAAATCAATCAATCAATCTAGAATTGAGTACTACTCCTTGCATTACAAAATATACGTTCTTTGCCGTGACCAGGATTCGAACCTGGGTTATTGCGGCCACAACGCAATGTACTAACCACTATACGATCACGGCTACAGGAGAACGTAAATTACTGTTGCAAATTGCAATATTTTTTTTGAGTCTTCCTCGATTGTCGGTGGAAAAGCGCTAGGCTCTCGCTGTTTACGAGGTGCTTTCCAACATTCTCTCTCTCTCTCTCTCTCTCTCTCTCTCTCTCTCTCTCTCTCTCTCTCTCTCTCTCTCTCTCTCTCTCAGGCTTGCTTATATATGTTAGTAAAATTTTCTAGATTACTGCAATGCATATTTTAGCAGCGTCATTTGTTATTATTATTATTATTATTATTATTTATTATTATTATCATTATTATTCATTGATTTCTCAAAATAAATGATAAACTTTTTTAGAATAAAATTTGATATAAAAAACTTTTAATTTGGGATTTTGACTTTATGGTTATTGAAACTTATGAAGTGTGAAATATGCTCTTACTTCTGAAGTGAGATTATGATTATCAGTAGTTGAATCAGTAGAACTTCAAAAGTTCAAAGTTGGAGCAAATGTCTTCATGTTGACCAGGCTGACATGAGTCTTTTTATCTTTTATATATGACATATCTGTTTTGATGTTGTTACTGTTTTTAGAATGATTTATTGTTAATTTATTCTCATTTATTTATTTACTTATTTTCTTTCCTTATTTTTCCCTGTTGGAGCCCTTGGGTTTATCGCATATTGCTTTTCCAACTAGGGTTGTAGCTTGGCTAATAATAATAATAATGATAATAATAATAATAATAATAATAATAATAATAATAATAATATCACTATTATCATCATCTCAATATATTTGTGGCAAAATTATATCTTCATTCCGTCCGTGGATTGTTCTTCAAGTCTTAAATAGAATATCTGGCTACTCCTAAGAAAGAATGACTTTTAAATTATGATTGCCAGATAATGACTGATACAAGCTCTTAGTGACATATATTGTTACCTTGTTTATCTTCCTCTTGTTTTTATTAAGTTTTTAAAGTTTATATATAAAAGCTCTAATTTAATGTTGTTAATGATCATAAAATGTTTTATTTTGATTGTTATTTCTACTTCTGTAGTTTTTCCTTGTTTCCTTTCCTCTTTGGGTTATTTTTCCCTATTGGAGCCCTTGGGTTTATAGCCTCATGCTTTTTCAACTAGGGTTATAGCTTAGCTAATAATAATAATAATAATTAAAATTAAGGTATAAAAAGTTTCCTAATTTCATGTAAAGCCTTAATCTTCTCTCTACACTGCTTTCTATGTCCCAAATTAGCCTCCAATGAGTGTCATTAGGATCAACAGTAGTACATTTCATGGTGTATCTGGTAAAAATAATAACCTAAGAGTATAACGGACCTAATGGTAATATCAGTTTAGAAAATAATCTTTTAACTTACTGGCGGTATTAGTCGATTTTGATCTGTTAAAAGGTAAAGGCAAGCCCAACCACCCACTGTTCCAGTTTCATCAGAATAGATACTCACCAGAACGTCAGCCAGGCAAGGCCAACCGCCCGCTGTACCATTATATTACCAATGGTACTGTCCCTAGGTCATCCCTGTCCAATGTTTTATGATATGCCCCAGATAGGAGAGATCATGTACTATAGCTTCCAGAAGTAGCATTAACAAAATGTGCTGTACAATCTGACACACTGGACGATGTTGTTTGACACATGTGAGGTGAGAAAGAAATGCTAGGCCTGATTGTTGGGGACTGGATGCCTTATATGACCAAGAGTATACTTCATTTCCTAATGCAATATTGGTTACTCTGTCCTATTATGCAGACATATTTGATGTGGTTGTGATAACACAGTAAGACTGGAGAGTTCTAACATAACTACGATAAACTATTTGCCATTTTTTTTCTAATGAGGCGCTTCTGCACTGACTCGTAGGGGTGCCCTTTTAGCACGGAAAAGTTTCCTACTTGCTGATTGGTTGGACAAAATCATTCTAACCAATCCACTATTAGGAAACTTTTGCCTCATTAAAAAAAAATGAGGATAGTGCCTACGACAAGTAACCCTCCATACGAACTCTCTCGATAAGATTGGTAACAAGGCAGTATGCGACATTCTGTTCATTTAACCATTTTTGCACCACACATCGTTACTTTTGGGAGCTATGTTAAACATTCCGGTCTGCGATATCCGAAAAATAGTAGAGACTGGCATCCATTAAGTTTTGGTTTCCTTCTAAATTGTAAAATTCACCTGCTATTCTACAGCAGTGATCAATTACTTGCTTCTCTTGCACTAACAGAAATTAGAACTATAACATTGGCAATGCAGAGGTATTTTTATTGCCATTCTGTTGCTAGTACAGGCAGTTGTAAGCAAATTTAGTTTCAAGTTTAGTTTAGTAGGGTATAAGGGAGACCTGGTGTGAGATTGCCCAGTTTGTTAGAGGAGCCAAAATTGTTCAGTATAGCATATCATTTATTTAAAACAGAATTATTGCCAGGAGAAACACAGTGCTGTAACGGGCAGGAGTGTCAAAATGTCTGGTTTGTGTAGAAAAGGAAACATGTTGCTATAAGAATTGATTTGGTATTTGTGATAAAATTGTAGGGATTGCAACTGGGTGAGTTACTTCGATAACATATTTTACAGCTGTTATTCAGCACACTAGCTGTATGGATTATTTGATAATATAGACAGCAAAATCTGGTCTTTGCCTTGAAATTGTTTTACAACTCCACAGGGTACATCAGAGCCAGCTTATCGAGCACTAGGTGAAATCTTAATGCCATATGAGATGTGTAATTAATGAGACATTTCTCTTCTTCCCTGGGGAGTGTTGATTACTTATGCAATTCACAAGATATTTTATAATGAAATATAAAAAAAAATTACAGACCAAACTTGACTTTGGCTGCAATAGCCAGGCTATTCCCCTTGCTAAGGATAATAAAATGCTTTATTTTCTACATAATGGTACAGAGACCATAAAAAAATGTTGATTCACCAAAATCATTAACAATATATAGTAATTTTTGTTGACGACTGTATATTAAACACAGTCGCATATCTCTCGTCCCAGTTCCTAGGTATTGCAAAAATGCCCTAACAGTGCTAACGTTAGTTGACGGCTGTACTTTAACCAGTCGCATTTTTCTGGTTCTGCAAAACACATCTTTCCCTTGCCGTGACCAGGATTCGAACCTGGGTTATTGCGGCCACAACGCAATGTACTAACCACTATACGATCACGGCCATCAGGGAACCGAATAGGTGAGGGCTTACAGAGAGATTTAAATAATTTCTAGTTCACTATTACCCGAAATTTAGTGAAAGTGTCTTGTGGTTTACAAGGTAATAAACAGACGCATTATTCTCGCTAGACTCTAACCACCTGCTAATCCGTCCTTTCTCTCTCTCTCTCTCTCTCTCTCTCTCTCTCTCTCTCTCTCGCACACTCACACACACACTCTATCTCTCTCTCTCTCTCTCTCTCTCTCTCTCTCTCTCTCTCTCTCTCTCTCTCTCTAATGCACACTTAAAATATAATAGAATTTTCTTGATAACTGTAATGTACATTTAAGCATGATGAGGTATTTCTTAACAAACAGTTGCACACATTTATACCTACAGAATATCATTAGTTATTCAAGATTTAGACTTTAAAAAATCAAGCAGTCTAATTTTGTCTAAGACTGAGGGGTTTATCAATAAGAATGATCAACTTGAAGAGTGAATCATAGTATCTATAAATCTATAAGAAAAAACTATCAATTTGCGATTTGATAGCAGATCTGGATTATGAGTTAATGGTTATAGAGTTTATTAAATGAATCAAAATCCTCTTATTGATCCTATGAGATTATAACTTGATCATTATTATCATTATCATTATCATAGTCATTATTTATCATTATCTCTTATCATCATTTATTATCGTTATTTATCATCATTATTATTTATTTATTTTTTATTTATTTACAACCTATCATCATCATTATCAATCATTGTCATTATCATTGTCATCATCATTATCCTTATCATTATCATCATCATTATCTATTATCATTATCTATTATCGTTATCATCATTATCATTATTTATTATTTACCATTTATGTATAACCTATCATCATCATTTATCATTATCACTATCATCACTATCGTTATCATTATCATTCTCTTATCATTATTTATAATTATCATTATCATTATCTATCATTTGTGGCGAAATATTAGTTTTTCATTTCCTTGTAAATTATCAAATTTACCAGCTATTCCACAACTGTAATTGGGTAATTGCATTAAACCTTACACAGAGAAATTTGAATTTTTTTTTTTAATTGCTGTTCTATTGTTAGTACTGGCGACTATATGCAAATTTAGTTACATGGACAGTTTATTTACTATGGTATAAGAGCAGCCTGGTAGAGATTGCCCATTTTTGTTAGAAGAGCCAGTGCTGTTTTGTATAAAAGGTTATTCCATTTAGAATAGAATTAATGCCAGAAGAAAATCGGTAATATAAATGGGCCAGTCAAGTCAAAGTCCGTTTTCTGATGTGTAGAAAAGAAAACGGTCACTGGAAGAATTGATTTTGTATTTTCATTAAACTATTGTGATTTCTTGAATCAGTCTCATCCTACAGCTGTAATTCAGGAAACTACCATTATTATTATTATTATTATTATTATTATTATTATTATTATTATTATTATTACTGTTGTTGTTGTTATTGTTATTATTATTATTGTTGTTATTGTTATTATTATTATTGTTATTGTTGTTATTATTATAATTATTGTTATTGTTATTGTTATTGTTATTATTATTATTATTATTATTATTATTATTACTTGCTAAGCTACAACCCTAGTTAGAAAAGCAGGATATGCTATAAGCCCAGGGGCTCCAACAGTGAAAGTAACCCAGTGAGGAATGGAAACAAGGAAAAATTGAATATTTTAAGAACAGAAACAACATTTAACCTATTCTGCAGAGTACACCGGAGCTAGCTTTCTTAAGCAGTATGCAAAATCTTCATGACATCTGAAATATGTAATTTATCAATGAGATAATTCTTGAATTCTTGTCATCTTAATGAAGTCTTGATTGCTTATACAATTTCATAAGATATTTGAGGACAAATTATATCAAATATCCAAGCTCTTCCCTTT
>NC_090745.1:5578817-5591317 GCF_036898095.1 Palaemon carinicauda
CGCTTTGCTTCTTACAATGCTTTAAATTAAGCTCCACTGAATGTCATTAGGATCATTAGTAGGACATCTCATGGTGCCTCTGGTAAAAATAATCAGTTGGGAGCGTCAATAGATGTAATTGGAGTAGCAGTGTAGAAAATAAACTTTTTGGTGTACTGGTGGTAAAAGTCAATTCTAGTTTGTCATATTGCCATTGCACTCTACCAAGGCTGTCTCGGTACAATATTTATGATTAGGCTCTCTGTCCCATGCTTTTGGGATTATATGCCCCAGATATGGGAAATCATTTACTATAGCTCCCAAAAGTCACATTAACAAAATGTACTGTATAGCAGACAAACCAGATAATGTTTTTTGACACATGTAATATAGATGTTATCGACCTGATTGTTGGGGAGTGGATGCGTTAAATGACCTTGGATAGTATTATACTTTATTATCTAATGCTATATTGATTCCTTTTTCCTATTATGTAGATATATTTGATGCTTTTGTTCTAACACAGTAAGACTAGTTATAATAATTAAAGTAAATAACTAGGTCTTACGAGTAACCATGCATACCAACTATACCGAAACGACATGTGATCAGGCTGCATTCATCATTCTGGATATTTAACCATTTGCGTACCACTTTGTTACTTTTAAGAGCTATAGTACACATTCCAGTCTATTGTATCCTGAGAATAGTTGAGAATGACATTCATCAAGTTTGGGTTTGCTTGTAAATCGTGAAAGTCACCTGCTATCCTATAGAAGTGGTTGGTTACTTGCTAGAGACCTTGCACAGAGAAAGTGGAACTATATCATTGGCATTGTCAAGGTGTTTTTATCGCCTTTCAATTATTAGTGCAGGTGATTGTTTGCAAGTTTAAGTTTAACGTTTATTAGAGGGGCCAAAACCGTTTTGTATAACGCAACATTTGACTTAAAATAAAATTATTGCCGTATTGCCAAAATAAAAGTAATGTAATTGGTCTGTAAAGTCAAAATTAGTTGTCAGATCTGTAGAAAAGGAACGTGGTCACTATAAGTATTTGGTAATTTTAATGGAGATGGTTTTGGCATACTCTTTGCACTCCCTAAGAGAGAGTAGTGCACCAAACTTTCAACTGGGCTCCACAAAGCACTAGAAGAGTTAGAAGACTCAGGCTTACGTGGCCGAGGACTATGAAGTGTGAAGTAGGAGATGATGAGTGAGGAAGCATTGATTTAAAAGCTCAAGATAGAGACGATTGACGAAATCTAACAGACCCTTTGCTTTAAAAGGCGTAGGTGGTGGTGTTGATGATGATGATTTTTGAAAAAATTGTAGTGATTGTTTGAATCAACTGCATATTACAGCTGGTATTCAGAAAGCTGCCAGTATGGGTTATTTGATAGTTTAGACAGCAAAACATATGTGCAATGTAATTGTTTGGAACTCCACAGGATAAATCAAGGACCAGCTTATTGAGCAGTAGGTAAAATCTTCATGACATTTGAGATAATGTAATTTAACAGACACACACTTGCCCATTTCCCTTTGGAGTCTTGATTGCTTATGCAATTCACAAGGTATTTTAAAACGATGTATATGAAAATTTACGCTTTACTAAACATGACTTTAGCCGCAATATCCATGCTACTCCCTTCGATAAGGATAAAGGCATTTTTCATTTTTAACATAACTGTACAGCGATCTTTAAACAAAGTTCTTCACCAATATTATTATCCAAGATATAATACCCTAACTTTTGTTGACGACTGTGCCTATGTATTGTAAAACGTACCATTCCTTTGCCGTGACCAGGATTCGAACCTGGGTTATTGCAGCCACAACTCTCGTAGGTGCTCTCTCTCTCTCTCTCTTAATACTAACCACTATACGATCACACACACTTTCTCACCACTACACAATCACTCTCTCTCGTACTAACCACTATACGATATCTCTCTATCTCTCTCTCTCTATCTCTCTTTTGCATGCTTAAAACGTAGCCTCTCTTTGCCGTGACCAGGATTCGAACCTGGGTTATTGCGGCCACAACGCAATGTACTAACCACTATACGATCACGGCCACCGGAGGATAATAATAGGAATTGCAAAATGCATTGTCATTTGACAATATTTCTCGCTGTTTACAAAAGTCTCTCTCTCTCTCTCTCTCTCTCTCTCTCTCTCTCTCTCTCTCTCTCTCTCTCTCTCTCTCTCTCTCTCTCTCTCTCTCTCTCTCTCTCTCTTAGAATGAATCACAGTATCTATAAATTTATGATAAAAAACTATATTTTGGGATTTGATCCCCTCTCTCTCTCTCTCTCTCTCTCTCTCTCTCTCTCTCTCTCTCTCTCTCTCTCTCTCTCTCTCTCTCTCTCTCTCTCTCTCTCATATTATTTTTTTCACAAATGTATTATATCTTTTAGCAACGTGATGTATTTGTTTAAAACAGTCAAACACTCTTATCTATGAACCTACCGAGTTACCCAGTTAATGAGATTCAAGATTTAGACTTTGAAAATGGAGCCATCTAATATTGCCTCAGATTGGGGGATTTATCAATAGAAATAATAAACTTAGTAAATAACTGTATTTAGATATTTATGATAAAATACTTTATTAGATCTGTATGTCAAGTCTATGACTATGGCTGATGAAATTTATGAAGTGTATCAAATATTCGCTTAAATGCTAAAATAATATAATTATCACCATCACTATTGCTACCACTATTATTTATCAATAATATTTATAGTGAAATTATAACTTCTTGATTGGGGTTATTCGATTAGTCTTATAATTAGCAAATCAGGCTACACCTAAGAAATCTTATAATGACAATTAGAAGATTAACATTTTTAAAAAGATTGCCATTCTAAGAATGAAGATAAAGTCTACGGGAAAGTTTCAGGGAGACATTCCATCAGGAATGTAATTCGGAAGTGTCAAAAGTGTATAAACTGCACAAAGTTAAACAGACCAAGTGACCATACAGTAAATTCTAGAGACTGCAATGCTTTTGACTTGGAATTGAAAAGACTAGGGAAAATACTGATCATGATTACTAGGGATGTCATAACTGTGGCTATGTAAATATACAATCTGTAAGTAATATGACTGTTCAAATTCAAGGATTGATAAACGAGAAATATTTAGATATGCTAGCATTATCTGAAACGTGATTAAATAACTTGGACGAGGCAAAGATGACTGAAATGATGCCCCCCGCCCCACATGCCCTCTTTCACATACCGAGAGAAGGTGGGTCTGGTGGGGGTGTCGGACTCTTTATTCATAAAAGTTACTCAAATCTCAGAACGTTGAAAAGAATTAGTGTAAAAAGCTTTGAATATATAGAAATAAAATTTACGCCAAAAAAATAGAAGAATATCCTTTGTAACAATCTATAAACCTCCTAGAACAAACACTAGTAACTTTTTTGAAGAATTCGGTGCTCTCATTGAGATGATTATCATGGAGAAAAACGAATTAGTTATCTGAGGAGACTTCAATTTTTGTATGGATGACATCAAATCCTGACGCTTTGGCATTTAGTGAGTTACTGGAATCATATCGACTATTGAATAATGTCGACTGCACTACTTCTTTAACTGGGCATACGCTGGACTTGGTTATAAGTGATGACATGAATAATATTGTATCTGATATAAAAGTCGAAGAGAAATGTACTATTACCCCAGTACACAAACTTATTACGTTTAGTCTACCTCTACAGAAACATGCATTAGTAAAGAAAATAAACTTTAGACATAAATCAAATTTTTCTCCTACCGTATTTATTGAAGTTGCAAAGAAAATAAATGATGCTATCAACGTTCCCTGTGATCATGATGGCCAACGTCTGTTAGGAGCTTAGTGTGCCAACTGTCTGATGACCACTTACGATAACGTAAGTAAAGGTGAATATGATACCATGTTCCCACCGATGGAAAAGACTATAACCGTAAAAGACCAATCTCCTTGGTTTGATAGAGAGACTTTGGTAAAAAAAGAGGGAAAAAAGTCGTAAAGAATGAAAGTGGAATAGGTTAAAAACTGAAAGTACTTGGTTAGAATACAAAACTACTGCGTGTCAATATAACTACCTACTAAGAAGGAAAAAAAAGAGAATACTATAAGAGAAAGATCCTCGAAGCAGCAACAGACACAAATAAGTTACATCGTCTATTGAATGGTATAAAGGAAAATGTAAAAGAAAAGAAGCTTCCCGATGGATACAGTGACCAGGAACTAGCAAATAATTTTCTAGTATTCTTTAAAAACAAAATTAAAAACATATCCAGGTCATTTGTAAATACTCTACATCAGATTAATGAGACACCGGGCACACAGGCAAAATTAATACGATTTAACATACGACAAGATGACATCATAATTATCAAGAGAGCAAAGAAAACAAACTGCGCGATCGATCCTATGCCAATATCTGAAGTAATTGGAGAGAGAGACTTTTCTAGTATAGCCGAAATAATAATGAGAATAGCAGATGCAAGCATTGATGAATGTAAGTTTCCTAAATCTGAGAAAATGGCTATAGTCACACCAGTTCTGAAAGATGCACTGGACTACCAGGAATTAAATTCATATAGACCTATTTCAAATCTATCCTTTGTTTCAGAAGTACTTAAATATGTAATTCTTGAACAACTAGTCAGTCACTTAGAAGTAATAGAAGTTTTGCCTGACAACCAATCTGCTTACAGAAAACTATACTCTACGGAGACAGCCATCTGCTCTGTTGTAAATAAGCTAGAAATGAAGGATGGAAATGATTGTATTTTAATATTGCTAGATCTCAGTGCTGCTTTTGATACAGTGGTGCATGAACTGCTACTAAATGATCTACGGTCCATCGGCGTTGAAGATCAAGCCTTCGAATACCTAAAAGACTACTTGGTTGGTAGAAATTACTGTGTACAAATTGGAAACTCTTATTCATCATATGAACCCTTAAACAGAGGGGTACCCAAGGGGAGTGTACTTGACCCAATCTTATTCTGCATCTATACTATTGGTCTATCAAAAATGCTACAAAGGCATGGCGTGAAGTTTAAACTATTTGCAGATGACAAACAATTTTATTTCTCCATAAATGATATACATGACACTACTGAAACTCTAAACCGAATCCCTGATAGTGTTAGAGAAGGGATGACATTTAAACAACTAAAATTAAATGAGAACAAAACTGAATTCATGGGTGGGCAAGAGAAATAGCGTGAGAAACTTAGGTGATAATCAAATGAACATAAATAATGACTCGGTGCCGATATCTTGTAAAGTTCGAGATCTAAGTGTATTTCTTGACTGTGACCTGTCTCTAAATGCCCAAATAAATAATGTAATAAAAACTCCTGGTTATCATCTAAGAAATATTGTGTTTATAAAAAAAGTACCTGGACGAAAATTCTGCAAAGAAACTTGTGAAAAACTGTTATTACCAGGATTGACTATTACAACTCTATTTACAATTTACTAAAAGTGCAATTTAAGAAATTACAAAACATAATAAACAGAGGAGCAAGACTGATAAAAGGTGTCCCACCTAGAGAAAGGATCACCCCTATACTAATCGATTTACGCTGGCTGCCGATTAAAGCGACAATTGAATTTAAAATATGTACAATAACCCACCAAGTTATCAGACCCAGTCGTCCAAAATACTTAAAAGAATTGCTACACATTGCGCAGCCAACAAATTGTGTCGATACGAGAATAGTTACAGATGGCTTCAAACTGTTGGAACCTAGATTTATGTCCACTTTGGGCTCCAGAGCCTTTGAATATGCGGCCCAAGGCTATATAATAAGCTCCCACGAAACATTGGAATGATTGAAGACATTAAGGCTTTCAAGAGGAAACTGAAAACTTTCTTATTTCATGAGTCTTTTGACAGTGACAATGTAACAGTAAATGAACAATACGTGATATGAAATGTTGAATACTCTGAATGAACAAGATAAAACGACAGTGGCGGTCCTGTAGAGAGTTGGGTTTCCCTGCTGTATGGGACCGGAAAAGCAGCCATCAAAGTAAGTAAGTATTATCATTATTGTTATTATTACTTGCTAAGCTACAACCCTAGTTGGAAAAACAGGTTGCTATGAGCCCAGGGACACCAACAGGGGAAAATAGCCCACTGAGGATAGGAAACAAGGAAAAATAGAATAATTTAAAAGTAACATTGAAATAAATAGTTCCTATATAAAATATAAAAATATTAACGAAACAAGAGGAAGAGAAATAAGATAGAATATTGTGCCCGAGTGTACCCTTGAGCAAGAATTTTACTGCCAGAAGAAAAGCTGTAAAGGAGACTAGTCACTGTAAGAATTTGAAATGTTAGAGATTGCAACTGGGTGAGTTGCATGAATATACAACATTTTACAGCTGTTTTTCAGCAAACTACCAGTGTGGATTATTTGATAATGAAGTGTCTTGATTGCTTATGCAGTTCGCAAGATACTCTATAATCAATTCCTTTTAGTGAGGCAGATTTGCACCGACTCGCAAGGGTGCCCTTTTAGCTCGGAAAAGTTTTCTGCTCGCTGATTGGTTGGACAAGATATTTCTAACCAATCAGCGATCAGGAAACTTTTCCGAGCTAAAAGGGCACCCCTGTGACTTGGTGCATATCTGCCTCACTAAAAAGAAATGACTATAGAATGAAATGTATAAAAATTTACACTAACAACACTTGATTTTGGCAGCAATATCCATGTTATTCCCTTTGCTAAGGATAAAAACAATTCTTCGTTTTCAACATAACTGTACAGAGACCTTAAAATACTGCTCTTCGCCGAAATTATTATTCACAGTAAAATACCATAACATTAATATAATTTGCATTTCTCTCATTTAGGGTATTGTAAAATCTACCGTTCCTATGCCGTGACCAGGATTCGAACCTGGGTTATTGCGGCCACAACGCAATGTACTAACCACTATACGATCACGGCCACAGGTGAACGAAATCATAGGTTGCATATTGCAATAGTCATTTGACAGTCTTCTTCGATGGTCGGTGGGAAAGCGCTAGGTTCCCTCTGTTTACGAGGTGCTTCCCAACATTCTCTCTCTCTCTCTCTCTCTCTCTCTCTCTCTCTCTCTCTCTCTCTCTCTCTCTCTCTCTCTCTCTCTCTCTCTCTCTCCAGATGCATCCTAGACCATCCAAGACTGGAAGATGCAAAATACACCGGAAGATGTATTAGAAACTCACTGGTGGATATAAGAGGTGTCTCACACTGAGGGACCTGGGGGAACCCAAACCTAGAGGGCAATGAAGCTCTCTGTTATCCATTAAGTTTTTCTTTCCTCGTATATTGTCAAATTCACCTGATATTTGACAATTTTATCCTATTCGTAATACTAGGCAGGCAGTTCATTCTAATAGCCAGGCCTTCTCCATCATGAGGCCCAATACTACACAGTATTCTAGAAGTCTTATTTCAGCTGTTACCAAGTTGTGGAATGATCTTCCTAATCGGGTAGTTGAATCGGTAGAACTTCAAAAGTTCAAAGTTGGAGCAAATGTTTTTATGTTGACCAGGCTGACATGAGTCTTTTTATAGTTTATATATGACATATCTGTTTTTGACGTTGTTGATAGTTTATATAAGACATATCTGGTTTGACTTTGTTACTGTTTTTAGAATGATTTATTGTTAACTTATTCTCATCATTTATTTATTTCCTTTCCTCACTGGGCTATTTTTCCCTATTGGAGTCCTTGGGCTTATAGCATCTTGCTTTTCCAACTAGGGTTGTAGCTTGGCTAGTAATAATAATAATAATAATAATAATAATAATATGGCTGATGAAATTTATGAAGTATCAAATATTCTCTTAAATGCTAAAGTATTATAATCATCATCATCACTATTGCTACCACTATTATAATTTATCAATAATAATTATAGTGAAAATATATCTTCTTGATTGGGTTTGTTCGATTAGTCTTATATTAGCCAATCAGGCTACGCCTAAGAAATCTTATAATGACGATTAGAAGATTATTATTATTATTATTATTTATTATTATTATTATTATTTATTATTATTATTATTATTATTATTATTATTATTATTATTATTATTATTATAATTACTTGCTAAGCTACAACCCTAGTTGGATAAGCAGGATGCTACAAGGCCAGGGACACCAACAGAGAAAATAGCCCACTGAGGATAGGAAACGAGGAAAAATAGAATATTTTAAAAGTAACAACATTAAAATAAATAGTTCCTATATAAACTATATAAAAAATTTCACGAAACAAGAGGAAGAGAAATAAGATAGAATAGTGTACCCGAGTGTACCCTCAAGCAAGAAATTTACTGCCAGAAGAAAAGCTGTAAAGAAAAAGTCACTGTAAGAATTTGAAATGTTAGAGATTGCAACTGGGCGAGTTGCATGAATATATTACATTTTACAGCTGTTTTTCAGCAAACTACCAGTGTGGATTATTTGATAATGAAGTGTCTTGATTGCTTATGCAGTTCAAAAGATACACTATAGTCAATTCTTTTTAGTGAGGCAGATTTGCACCGACTCGCAAGGGTGCCCTTTTAGCTCGGAAAAGTTTCCTGCTCGCTGATTGGTTGGACAAGATATTTCTAACCAATCAGCGATCAGGAAACTTTACCGAGCTAAAAGGGCATCCCTATGACTTGGTGCATATCTGCCTCACTAAAAAGAATTGACTATAGAATGGAAATATATCAAGATTTACACTAACAAAACTTGATTTTGGCAGCAATATCCATGTTATTCCCTTTGCTAAGGATGTAAACAATTCTTCGTTTTCAACATAATTGTAAAGAAACCTTAAAAAACGGATATTCACCGAAATTATTATTCATAGTAAAATACCCTAACTTTCGTGACCGGCTGTACATTCAGCAGTCGTATTTCTCTCGTTCAAGTGTCTAGGCAATGTAAAATCTACCATTCCTTTGCCGTGACCAGGATTCGAACCTGGGTTATTGCGGCCACAACGCAATGTACTAACCACTATACGATCACGGCCACAAGTGAACGAAAGTAGAAGTTGCAAATTGCAATAGTCATTTGACAGTCTTCGATGGTCGGTGGGAAAGCGCTAGGTTCCCTCTGTTTACGAAGTGCTTCCCAACATTCTCTCTCTCTCTCTCTCTCTCTCTCTCTCTCTCTCTAAGATGCATCCCAGACCATACAAGACTGGAAGATGCAAAATACACCGGAAGATGCATTAGCAACTCTCTGGTGGATATACGAGGTGCCTCACACTGAGGGACCTGGGGGAACCCAAACTATAGAATAAGGCAATAAGGCTCTTTGTCATCCATTAAGTTTAGCTTTCCTCGTATAATGTCAAATTCACCTGATATTCTACAACAGTGATTCATTAGTTCCTTGAGACCTTGCATAGAGAAATAAGAATATCATTAGAATTATTTTAATTGCAAAGGTGTTTTTTATCGCAGTTCTGTTGTTATTACGAGCGATTGTGTGAAAATTATCTCCACGTTCGGTTCATTAGGTAAAAGAGAAACCTGGTGGGAGATGAGCTAGTTCGTTAGAGAAGCCAAAACTGTTTCGCCTGGCTCTTCATTCCATTTAAAACTGAATTACTGCTAGAAGAAAATCTGTCAAGTCCAAATCAGATGTCAGTGTAGAAAAGGAAACGGGTCACTTTAAGAATTGATTTGGTATTTTTTGAAATTGTAGAGATTGCAACTGAGAGTTGCTTGAATCAGTTACAGCTTACAGATATTATTCATCAAACTACCAGGTACAGTGGTAACGTGTTTGCCTAGCATTCGCATGGCAGCAGATTGATCCCTGACCGGGACCGTGAGTTTAAGCTTTTTACTGGGGAGCCCATTGCTGTGGTAGGGCACCACAGTGGGGCGTTGGGCTTGCCCGGCTGACTTTCTGGTGAGCATCTATTCTGATGGAACTAGAACTGAAACCAGACACTTTTAGCCTTTATGGATTATTTAATAATGAAGTGTCTTAATTGCTTATGCAGTTTACAAGATACTCTATAGTCAATTCTTTTTAGTGAGGCAGATTTACACCAACGCGCAAGGGTGCCCTTTTAGCTCGGAAAAGTTAACTGATTGCTGATTGGTTGGACAAGATATTTCCAACCAATCAGAGATAAGGAAACTTTTCCGAGCTAAAAGGGCACGCCTGTGAGTTGGTGCATATTTGCCTCACTAAAAAGAGTTGACTATAGAATGAAATATATAAAAGATTTACACTAACAAAACTTTATTTTGACAGCAATATTCATGTTATTCACTTTGCTAAGGATAAAAACTATTCTTTGTTTTCAACACAACTGTACAGAAACCTTAAAAAACGGATATTCACCGAAATTATTATTCACTGTAAAATACCCTAACTTTTGTGGCCGGCTGTACATTCAGCAGTCGCATTTCTCTCGTTTATAGTGTCTAGGTATTGCAAAACCTACCGTTCCTTTGCCGTGACCAGGATTCGAACCTGGGTTATTGCGGCCACAACGCAATGTACTAACCACTATACGATCACGGCCACACGAGAACGTGATTCATGGTTGCAAATTGCAATAGTGATTTGACAGTCGTCTTCGATGGTCGGTGGGAAAGCGCTACTCTCTCTCTCTCTCTCTCTCTCTCTCTCTCTCTCTCTCTCTCTCTCTCTCTCTCTCTCTCTCTCTCTCTCTCTCTTTCAGCCATGCTTAATCAAAAGAGTAAAATTTTCTTGACAACTGTAATGTACATTTTCACAGCGTGATGTAGTATTTGTTAACAAAGTCATACTCTTTGCTATAACTTTCTACGACATTGAACCTACAGAGCACATATTTAGCTACTCAAGATATAGGCTTTAAAAATGTAGCCATCTAATTTTACATGAGATTGAGGGATTAATTTTGCCTAAGATTGAGGGATAACACGTAGAAATAAAAAGAAAAATCTTCAAAAATTAATCAATTTTTGTATTAACTTTTAATTGAATATCGGATCTGGATATTGAGTTTATGGTTATTGAAATTTAAGAGATGATTTTTTCTGCTCAAATGTGATTATATAATTTTCAACATCAGTATTGCTATCAATATGATCATCATCATTTATCAATGTTGTCTATGGCGATATGATATCCTCATACCGGGGCTTGTATGACAAGTCTTAAAAAGCTAATATAAGAAAGTATAATCTTGAAATGATGATTACCAGATTTCCACTGATAAATAGCTGTGTGTCATTAGGATTATCAGGAAGACATCCTAAGGTATCTTGGGTGAAAATAATCAGCTGGCAGTGTTAATAGACTTAATGACAATGGCAGTGTAGAACGTTAGATTTTTAGCCCACTGGTGGTAGTAATCAAATCTAGCTTGGTATATTACAAACTCCACTGTACCTAGGTTGACCCTGGCCAATGCTTTATGATGATATGCCCTGATAGGGGAAATCATGTCTATAGCTCCCAAAAGTAACTTTTAACAAAATGTGCTGTAAATTCTGAGAAATGGATGATGTTATTTGATAAGTGTTGCTGATGTGAGAAAGAAGTGGTAGTCCTGATTGATGGGGCGTGATTCTTGTATGACTTTTGATAGTATGTTTTATTTCCTAATGCAGTATTTGTTACTCACTCCTATTATATAAATTTGTTGCAGTTGTCGTACACAGTAATCTTCAGATAGTTCTAACATAGGTACAGTAAATTACTGGTGCCTTCACTACTGAGAATTTGCCGTAAAAAAAAAAACTGTAAAAAACCTAGAATAAATGATGCCAGGCATTTACCGTTTTAGAACTATATATTGACGTAAAGGAGCGATGTTACGGTCATCAACTCGTAAAAGATAATGACAAAGTAGGGTAAAAATTACGGTAACCTGTATTTTACTTAAATTTGACTGAGAACAGTATATTTTGAGGGAGAATTTCCGATTAGAATTACGTTTTTTTATGCATTTGATGAGTAATGACGCATACCATGTTTCATTCTGTTTATTTTACCATTTTTCCATACCACACATTAATGTTGCTTTTGAGAGCTATATAGTTCACAGTCTGGTGTTTGATATCTAATGAACAGTTGAGAATGACATCCATTAATTTTTGGTGTCCTTGTAAATTGTCAAATTTAAACTACTATTCTACAGCAGTGATTGGTCACTTGCTTGACACCTAGCTCAGAGAAGTTAGAACTATATCTTGGCGTTATGGTGATAGTACCGGGGATTAATGTGCTAATTCAAGTTCACGTTCAGTTCATGTACCAGGATATAAGTAAAACCTTGAGACTGTCCATCTCGATAGAGGAGCCCAAACAGTTTCACATACCGCACCACTCCATTTAAAATAGTTGAAATTGATAGTTTGATGTGTGTAGAAAAGGAACCGTGTCTCTTATCAGAATATAATTGATTTTTTTTTTTATGAAATTGTAGTGATTGCAACTGGGAGAATTGCTTGAATCTGTTACATTTTACAACTGTTATTCAGTAAAGTAGCAT
>NC_090745.1:5596317-5598817 GCF_036898095.1 Palaemon carinicauda
GAAGTTTTCCATGTTTTGGTCAAGGCTATACCTCGGATCATAATGCTGTGTTAGTTTTGAATGAAAAGCAAGCATTCACTCTGCCGTGACCAGGATTCGAACCTGGGTTATTGCGGCCACAACGCAATGTACTAACCAGGATTCGAACCTGGGTTATTGCGGCCACAACGCAATGTACTAACCACTATACGATCACGGCTAAAGTCAGCCCTGTAAAACACTGAACAGAAATTGGCTATGTTAATATATCGCTGGCACTCGTGGAAGATATAATAATTTTCATTTTTATGTAAGTAATTTCATAGCATTTATTGCGTGTTCTTATAATTTGATGGTTAACGTACGATCGATCCTGTAGCATTATGATGATATTGTTTGTTTATGCCAACATACAGCTAAAACTTTAACCAGGAAATACAGTAATAATCAGCTGATGGACTGAGAGCATAAGTCTGTTGTTGTTGTTGTTGTTGTTGTAAGCCAAGCTGTACCTCTTTCTTCAATTAGTAGAATATATTTAGATTCTTATTGACTCCAGTTTCACACATCATAGTAATGTACAAAATGAACTACACACTAAATTTTATTTGTTTCTTCCAGTTCATGTGAAGTTTTTAATTGCCCCCATCTTCCCTTTTACACATAACCTAATATAATTATGTAATTATATAATTATGTAATTATATAATTATATAATTATATAATTATATTATATTATTATTATAGTTATATTCATATAATCATATATAATTATATAATTATATAGATATAATTATATAATTATATAATTATATTATATTATTATATTATATTATTATAGTTATATTCATATAATCATATATAATTATATAATTATATAGATATATAATTATATAATTACATAATTATATTATATATAATTATATAATTAGGCCAATACAAACAAGCTGATGTCTGTTTACTGTAGGTTCCACATTCTAGAGCTATCAAATATGTGTCCCCCAAGACTATACAGTAAGGTCCTAATGAACATTCAAAAGATTATTATTTATTATTATCATTATTATTATTATTATTATTATTATTATCATCATCATCATCATCAATAATAATGAAAATAATTTTATTATTATTATTATTATTAGTATTATCATTATTAGAAGCTAAGCCATAAGCCTAGTTGGAAAAGCAAGATGCTATAATCCCAAGAGCTCCAACAGAAAAAAATAGCCCAGTGAGGAAAGGAAATAAGGAAATAAATAAGACATGAGAAATAATTAACAATAATAAAATATTTTAAAAACGATATCATCAAAGTAGATATTTCATATAATAACTATAAAAAAGACTTATATCAGCCTGGTCACCATAAAAACCTTTTTAAGTTTCTTTTGAAGACTTTAAGGCTTTCAAGAAGAAACTGAAGTCTTTTTCGTTTTCTAAGTGCTTCGGAGAGAGAGAGAGAGAGAGAGAGAGAGAGAGAGAGAGAGGAGAGAGAGAGAGAGAGAGAGAGAGAGAGAGAGAGAGCACCTTTGAACTGCTAGAAACTATCGCTTTCCAATCAGCAATCGAGGAAGACTGTCAAACGGCAAGTACATTTATTTAATGAGAGAGAGAGAGAGAGAGAGAGAGAGAGAGAGAGAGAGAGAGAGAGAGAGAGAGAGAGAGAGAGAGAGAGCTTTCACTGATAACTTGCGAGCAATTGCATTGTGTTGATGGCTCCATAATATCCGTTCCCCCGGTGGCCGTGATCGTATAGTGGTTAGTACATTGCGTTGTGGCCGCAATAACCCAGGTTCGAATCCTGGTCACGGCACAGGAATGGTGCCTTTTTTTCAGTAGAGAAAACTGTGACGTGGGTTAATGTACAGTCAGCCATAAAAGTTAGGGAATTATATTGAGTAATAATTTCATTAAGGAACCACTTCTTTGGAATTCAAAAAGTTCAAACTTGCAGTAAATGTGTTTATGCTGAACAGGCAGAAAAGTCTTTTTATAGTTTATATATGAAAGGTCTGTTTTAATGTTAGTTTTAAAATATTTTATTCTAATTGTTCATTACTACTTATAAAATTTATTTATTTTATTATTTCCTTTCCTAACTGGGCTATTTTTCCCTATTGGAGCCTTTCTGCATATAGTATCTTGCTTTTTCAATTAGGGTTGTAGCTTAGCCAGTACAGTAATAACAATAACAATAACAACAATAATAATAATAATAATAATAATAATAATAATAATTTGTTTTAATACTGACTTAGATGATTCTGTCTTCAATTACCACTATACCTAACATACAGGAAGATTATAGAAAAGAAATTTTTTGTGCTTTTTGGCGATTTCAACGCTCATTATAGGGAGTGGTTAAATTCTCTTCTCCTGCTGACCACCATGGCTTGGGAGCTGTGGACTTTGCTTCTAAAGCAGACTGTGTGCAAGTAATAAGTGAGGCTACCTACCAGTCTGGTAATTGCTGGGACCTAACGTACACCGAATGCCTTTGTGTTATAAGAAGCAATGT
>NC_090745.1:5604413-5606913 GCF_036898095.1 Palaemon carinicauda
GTATGTATATATATACATATACATATATATGAGCTAAGCACAGTCAGGTTGTTACTGTGTGGAATAAGTGAATGTCAACAGATCTGTCTTCTTTGTTAAAGGAAAGACGGTTAAAATGTGGCTTGGCTTGGCTTGGCACTCAAAAATGTTCGTTTAAAAGTTAGCGTCCCCAAAATCTCTCTCTATTGGTTCCTATAAGACTTTCGGGTCAAAACAGCCAATCATCGATCAGGGCATAGAAAGGGCCAAGGTGGGCGCTTGAACTGCCCCATAGTTTTTTGTCAGTTAGAGTTGGGAGGCTTGAGTGTATAGACCTAACGTCCAGGTCACGGGTGCCAGAATGAGTGCCAACAAGTACCATTTCTCTGAGGACTTTTTATTAGTAAAGTAACGTAATGATAATTAAGGGCCGCCCTTGTAGCTTAAATAGAATATAGCAGCTGTGGAAAATTAACAATTCGACTATCATTTGTGCATGATCCCTCTATCCTCTCATAATAGTGTTAACCATCAATGGAGTGTCTCTATCTTTGTTTCCCCAAGACGTGAAGTTGAACCCCCCCTTAATACGACCTAAATCGGGTCATATTAAATGGTGTCAGGTGTTGTGGGGTAATTAACAGATTAACGTCTGTGCTAAGTGATTTTAGCCGACGTGAGGATTTTTGAAAAAGGGGAAACAAGAAGAGACTAGTGACAATGGTTAACACGAGAAGTTCGACGTCGAGTTGGCAGTGACGGAGAGAGAGAGGGGTGAAATGAAGTGTAGCTCGTGTATGCCCGGTACTCGGTGAACGTTTCTCAACGCACCTGATAGCAGATACACAACCAAGAGGCAGCCCGGCACCCAACCGACATCGGACAACCTTCCCAGGATGAGGAGTTTTTAGAAGAGAACCTCCAAGAGGCAGGGGTCTGAGAGGTAGGATGTGGCGACTGGCGGTTGTTGGAACTGAGGGGTGGTACTAACAGATGGCCACCTACGGCCTTTATGGCCCTACGATGAACAGCGGTAGTGTTAGGGATGTCAGGCCACAAACCACAATCTGAAAGCTGTTTAAAAAGAAGACAGCTTCGGCAGAGGAAATCATGTTTCCCCTGTACCAACGAGAGGGAGGGGAAGACGACGCAGGAAGGGGAAGACAACGCGGGAAGGGGACCAATGGTCCCTCGGGCCGTCCGTCAGACCGCAAGGACTGGGGACGGGAGTGCCAAGGAGTGAGCCTGCCATCGTTGCCCCAGAGTGTGGGGGAGGGGAGCTAGACGCTCCCCCAGTGAGCAGTAGGGGATGCCCACCTACCAGCGAGGGTAGTTCGTCTTCCCAGGGAGTGCATAAGGAGGAGGAGGGGTGAGCAGAAACCCCTCACCACCGCTCCCGACAATGGAAGTTGGAATGTTATTCCCGTCTTGGAATAGATGTGGAATCATGTGTGTAACGAGGGTGAAGGACCGCTCGTTACAGATGCCCGCAAAACGTAGGAGCGCACGGTGCTTGCCATGGCCAGAGCCCACACACGGGCTCAGTGATCCTACGACGAAGAACGGATGTAATAACTCTGTGGAAGCAGAAGGAACAACAACGAAAGAAGTAGGCTTAGTAGACCGTGGATGGAGCGCATAGAAAACGGGAAGATCTTGACGACTACGGAGGAAGAGAGAGGGAATGAATGCCCCCGTGACTGAGCTCTGTGAATGAGTGTATGAATGAGGTAGATCAAATTTCCCGGATTTTTTGCGCAGGTGGAAGGGTGTGTTCTTCATTGAAGACGGAATTTGATCTAGCGTTGTTCTTCTTTCCTCTTTGGTAGAGAAAGTCATCTGTGTAATTGATGTAAGACCTTATGCGTGGCATGTGGGTATAGGAAGTTCCCCTAAGGATGGCAAGAGTGTCAAAATTTTTAAGGAATTAGGTTTATCAATGTGTTATGTGTGTAACTCAATGAGTAACCACAAGCATGTGGTACCAAGGGCCAGAACATGGTCGGTAGTACCTTTTAAGTTTAATGGAGTGCATATGGACGTCAAAGGTCCATTCCCCCAGGGGACAGGTAGGGAAATGAGGAAGTGACACAAGCATGTGTCCGTGCCGTCCTTCAAGCACGAGAGAGTGGGACAGGACGTGGGTCTTGAGATAATGTCTACCACGAGGTGATAGAAGTCATAAAAATCAGGTCTTTTACGTATGTTCATTCCGAGTGTTTTGTGAAAAGATGAATTAAATTTTTTTCCGTTTTTTTTTTTTTTTGGTTTTGTTCTAAGCATATCACGAGTATATCATTTATCATACTGAGAAATTTCTGTTGCATTTATGTTATGTTGGAAATAATTCAAATTTCATTATTTTGTGTTGGTACCAATTTGGCTATTACCAATGGTTTTATGTATGGTTTTCCATTGTTTGTGTTACACTGTATTTAAAGAATTTCATTTCTCTGTGGAGGTTTTCAGTGCTATTACAGGTAATTATTAATCATGGGTTGAAAATTGAACATCATTACTT
>NC_090745.1:5611913-5626913 GCF_036898095.1 Palaemon carinicauda
AAAAGGCAAAATTCAGGATTTTTTTTAATTAAGAAAAGGGCAAAATTCAGGATTTTTTAATTAAGAAAAGGGTAAAATTCAGGATTTTTTTAATTAAGAAAATGGCAAAATTAGGATTTTTTTAAGAAAAGGCAAAATTCAGGATTTTTTTTAATTAAGAAAAGGGCAAAATTCAGGATTTTTTAATTAAGAAAAGGGCAAAATTCAGAATTTTTAATTAAGAAAAGGGCAAAATTCAGAATTTTTAATGAAGAAAAGGGCAAAATTCAGATTTTTTTTTATTAAGAAAAGGGCAAAATTCAGGATATTTTAATTAAGAAAAGGGCAAAATTCAGGTTTTTTTTTAAGAAAAAGGCAAAATTCAGGATTTTTTTTAAGAAAAAGGCAAAATTCAGGATTTTTTTTTTAAGAAAAGGGCAAAATTCAGGATTTTTTTAATTAAGAAAAGGGCAAAATTCAGGATTTTTTAATTAAGAAAAGGGCAAAATTCAGGATTTTTTAATTACGCAGATAGATCTATATCGTATTACTAACTCCAATGAATGGTGTTAAAAAGGCAATATCTAAGAGTCAAAGATTTTTTTTTCTCTCAAAAATTTTTTGTTTCATTGAAAGAAAATCCAACGTCTACTAATTTACATTATAGTATCAATTAATAATTAATTCCTGATCTATTGTTTTATTATATTTTAATGACCAATTACTTATAAGTCTAGAGTTCTCTTGCTTGAGTGTACAATCGAACACACTCTTCTAACTTCTTTCTCCTTCTCTTAATTTGTTAGTTTTTATAGTCTATATAGGAAATATTTATTTCAATTTTGTTACTGTTCTTGAAATAATTTATTTTTCCTTGTTTCCTTTCCTCACTGGGCTATTTTCCTTGTTGGAGCCCCTGAGCTTATAGCATACTGCTTTTCCAACTAGGGTTGTAGCTTAGCAAGTAATGATAATAGTATTACTAATACTATTGATGAAATAATAATAATAATAATAATAATTACCTTTTCTTAATTACCTTATTTTAATGATGAAACAAACAAATATATAATAATAATAATAATAATAATAATAATTAATAGCAACAATAACAATAACAATATCAATAACAATAATAATAATAATAATAATAATAATAATAATAATAATAATAATAATAATAATAATATTTTTCTACACGACCTTACCAAGAATAATTATTTTTGTTTCGCTTGCACATTTCCTATGTCCATACTTACTACTTCCTTGTGTTACTTCCTCAAGGTTTTTCAGTATAAAAAAACAATGTCTTGGGTGATATCTACATGAAAATAAACAATTCAAAGGCATTACTTTTATCAGCACTACATAATGGCCTTCGCTAGTCACCTTTGTGTACATTGGGTGAATATCCGTTGCTCAGTTTCCTTCCAGAATCCAGAACTGTCTTGGGTTTGAATTCTCTTACTCGAGGGTACACTCGGGCACACTATCTTGGTTCTCCATATCTCGTTATTTTTGGAGTTTTTATCCTCTTGCTATTTTCAAGTTTTTATAGTTTATATATGAAAGATTTATTCTGATATGGTTGTTGTTCTTAAGCTGCTCTTGTAGTTTTTCCTTAATTTCTTTTCCTAACTGGGCTATTTACACTGTTGGAGCCTTTGGGCTTATAGCATCCTGCTTTTCTAGCTAGGATTGTAGCTTAGCAAGTAATAATAATAACAATAATAATAATAATAATAATAATAATAATAATAATAGATGATGATGATAATAATGAGGATAATGATAATAATGAGGATAATGATAATAATAATGATAATAATAACAATGATAATGATAATAATAATAATAATAATAATAATAATAATAATAATAATAATAATACTTGTTAAAAAAGGGATGACCTAGAGTTTGTCTTGCATACACCAGAGTGTTGAGTCCTGAAATCTATTTATATGAATTTTAGTTCTTTGGTCTTTTCATTTTTTATAAATTTACCTGCATAGTTTTAAAACGTGATAGAGGCACAAAACTATATTGGTGTATATGATTATCTCAAATTTTCAAACCAACTCTCCGTGTTTAAAGTAAAACGATAAAGATGTCTGGTTTGCGCTCCAGTTTTATCAGAATAGATGCTCACCAGAACGACAGCCCAAACATAGCAGTGGCCGCTCCAGTAAATAGCTTAAACTCGCGGTCCCGGCTGGGATCAATCTGCTGCCATGCTAATGATAGGCGAACACGTTACCACTGTTCTAGCCAGGAGCTATATTGCTATATTGGTGTATATTTTCTCCGATTTTCAAACCACCTTATATGCAATTCGAGTACTTGTTACCTAGCTTATTTCCAGTACACCTGTTTAAAGGTTTAAAGGCCACTCATGAATGACAGAGGCAAGGGACAGAAACATGGCCCTATCGAGCAGGACAATGCCCTAGAGACTGACTGATACATATGATCAGCGCCCAAGCCCCCTCTCCATCCAAGCTAGGACCAAGAAGAGCCAGGTAATGACTGCTGAGGACTCAGCAGATAGAACTATAACCTCCCCCAATCCCCCCACCCTTAGCTCATAAGGATGGTGAGGTTGCTGCGACCAAAGAAACTAACGAGTTTGAGCGGGACTCGAACCCTAGTCTGGCGTTCACCAGTTAGGGACGTTACCACATCGGCCACCGCAGCTCTTTTGAGAAGGGGATGATCCAAAAGTTGGTTTTGAATACAGTTGAGTGTTGAGACCTGTGATTTTTTTTTTTTATTATTATTATTCAAGTCTTGTTAAACAAGTCTTAAATATTTACCTGTATCATTTTAAAAACATGTTAAAGGCACACATTCTATACTGATGTATGATATTTTCTCATATTATTGTATAGGATTTTTCTCATAGTTTCAAACTTTATTTTAATTATTCAAGTCTTTCTAGACTCTATGAAAGTCTTTTCATTCATTATAGATATACCTGTATCATTTCAAAACGTGGTAGAGGCACAAACTCTATATTGGTGTATAAGATTTTCTCATAGTCTCGAGCAACGTTAATCCTGAACCTATTCATTTCCATTTATTTTTATTTTAAAAGCCTTCCCCTGCTAACTATCAACAAAAGAACACTGTTAAAAAAAACCGTAATTTTAGTCGGAAATTCACCGTAAAAACTATACTGTTCTCAACCTTATTTCTGTAAAATACAGGCCCCTACTTAGTCATATTTTACAGGTTGGTAACCGTAATATCACTCCTTTATGTCAATATATCCGTTTTTTAAAAACGGTAAATGCCTGGCAACATTTATTCCAGGATTTTTACCGTATTTTTTTACGGCAATTTTTTAACAGTGAAGATAAAGCGATCATTATAGAAGCCACAAAGTATATAATACCTAGACGAATTGAGAAAGGAATTTGCCAGCGTTAAGTATATGCAAATAAAAGTACTTAAATAATAAATAACTTTCACTGACAGTCAGAAGGACAAGTTACTAAAAAGCGGCCAAAGTACATTTATGGGCAATGTATGAAGGTCTGACCTTAACGAGTGACCATGATCCTCAAAGAGTGAACACTGATCTTAGATACTAGTTCATATTGCTGATAGATATTTTAGATATTTCTTTTTCTTATAATTGTTAAAAGGTATTTGGCAACATCCAGCTTCACAAAATTCCAATCTACGCTAAACATGCAACTGAACAGGGGAAATTTACATGAAGATCTGAATGCAGAGAATAGTGGTGGCCGATATGGTAACGTCCCTGACTGTTGATCGCCAGACTGGGATTCGAGTCTCGCTCAAACTCCTTAGTTTCTTTGGTCATTGCAATCTCACCCTCCTTGTGAGCTAAGGATGAGGGCTTTGGGGGAGCCTATAGGTCTATCTGCTGAGTCATCAGCAGCCATTGCCTGGCCCGCCTTGGCCCTATCTAGGTTGGAGAGGTTGTTTGGGCGCTGAAAATATGTATATATGGTCAGTCTCTAAGGCATTGTACTCCTCGATAGGGCAATGTCACTGTCCCCTGCCCCTGTCATTCATGAGCGGTCTTTAAACCTTTAAACCTACTTGGGCCTTGCTTGGGTGGAGAGGGGACTTAGGCGCTGATCTTATCTACAGGGTCAGTCTCCAGGGCATTGTCCTGCTCGATAGGGCAATGTTAGTGGCCCTTGCCCCTGCCATTCATAAGTGGCCTTTCAAAAAAGATTGTGCATTCAAATATTTTACTCTCGTTGGCTATCAACATGCAAAAAAAAACTTACTAACAATCATTATTATTATTATTATTATTATTATTATTATTATTACTTCCTAAGCTACAACCCTAGTTGGAAAAGCAGAATGCTGTAACCCCAAGGGCTCCAATAGGGAAAACACCCCAGTGAGGAAAGGAAACAAGGAAACTACAAGAAAATTAATAAACATTAAGATAAAATATCTTATGAACAGTAACAACTTTAAAATAAATATTTCATTTATAAACTATTAATTTTTACCCCGAGAATGTTCATAAATTTGTATGCACGTACATACACACTTGCGCAAATGGGAAAAAATGTGGCATTGTGCTCATGTTGATTTGTAAACAAAACATGAGTTGTTTAAAACATGACATCCAAAAGACTTTCTTGCACAACCAAACGAAGCGAATATAAATGTACACTATTTTAGGACACATTCGTACACACATTCATGGGCAGGTCCTCACATGAAGACTTAAGAACACACACACACACACACACACACACTCACACATACCCGTTCTCTGGTTCCGGAGTTTTCAATGCATGAAAAATTTCGATTGCCGAAAATGGCTCGTTGACCAAGTCTATATTTAGACTTATACCCGAGGAATTGGGCAATTATATATTGCTTATTATCGTAGCAGATTATTATTATTATTGTCGTCGTTGTTGTTGGTATTTATTATTATTATTATTATTATTATTATTATTATTATTATTATTATTATTAGTAATTGCTAAGCTACAAGCCTAGTAGGAAAAGCAGGATGCTTTAAGTCCAAGGGCTCCAACAGGGAAAATAGCCCAGTGAGGAAAGGAAATGAGGAAACTATAAGGAAAATAATTAACAATATTTTATGAACAGTAACATTAAAATAAATATTACATATATAAACTATAAAAACTTTAAAAAACAAGAGGAAGAGAAATGATATAGAACAGTGTGTTCGAATGGACCCTCAAGCAAGAGAACTCTACCCCAAGACAGTGAAAGAAATTTATCATACAGAGAATAAAGTTGAATGTACATCGTTTATATTAAACTGTCATTAAAACAATAGGGGGATTATGATAATTATAATAATCTTAAATAAGGAAGTTGAATAAATACTTTGAAATTGTGTTCTTATTTAAATTGGGGCATCAGAAAAAAACCCTTTGATCGTCTAACATATATAAAAAAAGATTCCTTTCATAATAATACCAATAGTATTGAGTGAAAATATTGACCGGTTCGAGGCCGCTCATGACGTTAATTTCAAAACTTGATTTAATTTCTCGTAAGACTAGGATAAAAAGAATGTTGACTTTATAAAGAGCGTGCTTTCCCTATTGGAACCATTGGGATTATAGTATTCATTTATTATTATCATTATTATTATTATCATTATTATTATTATTATTATTATTATTATTATTATTATTGTTGTGGATAAATCAAGAATTATGTTCTTATTTATCATGTTTTGAGAGAGAGAGAGAGAGAGAGAGAGGAGAGAGAGAGAGAGAGAGAGAGTCACACTACTACCCTCTACTACCTTATTTTTTTTTTAGATAACTTCATTTAAAGCTTTATTTTTCTTCCAAACTTTCAAAGATCAATCAAAATCTTAAATTCTATAAAAGTTCTCCTTTGCAAATTATGGACTTATCCTACGATTGGTTTTGTGAATATTTTATTCACGATGGTAATGCTAAAGATAATGATAAGTTACTAGTATTATACCAGATAGCAAGCCCTCTTTCTAAAAAAATTAATTTACATTATAGTTTTTTCATTGTCTTCATGCCCAAAATTTATTTTGGCTGCTTTAACGTCTGCAAAAATAGTTAAGACCTACACTATTATTGTTTTTGTAGGTAGATCACGAGTTTTCTATTGTCTTTGATAAACATGTTTTCGACTACGAGTGTGTCTGACCTTACAAGATCAAGGTGGTAAACAGAAGAAGAAGAAGAAGAAAAACGTTGCTCAGGTTTCTCTTCAGATCAAACTGTTGCAATTTTGCTATCATGTTCTACAAGCTGGCATGAGCTGTCACACAAGAAAAATGTAGTTCAGCTAAATCGAATACTCTCTCTCTCTCTCTCTCTCTCTCTCTCTCTCTCTCTCTCTCTCTCTCTCTCTCTCTCTCTCTCTCTCTCCTTGTAGCAAACATGAATCTAGATTAATATTTGCATTGACGAAGATTGACTTTTTTTTTAACCACAAGTATTTCCAAGCGAAAGTAGGAATCCATTTGTTTGAAGAAACATGATAAAAGGAAGTGTGCGCGCAGTGTAACCTTATGTACATTGACATTATCCCACGATATTTAGCATATAATAGCAATGGTCAGCAGCTCTTCTAGCAAGCGAACTCAAACCCAAGACAGTGGAAGACCATGGTACAGAGGCTATGACACTACCCAAGACTAGAGACCAATGGTTTGATTTTAGAGTTCGCTGGCTTGAGGGTACACTCGGGCACACTATTCTATCTTATTTCTCTTCCTATTATTTTGTTAAATTTTTTATAGTTCACTTAGGAAATATCTATTTTAACGTTGTTACTCTTGTTGAAAATTAGATTTTTACTTGTTTCCTTTCCTCACTTGGCTATTTTCCCTGTTGGAGCCCCTCGGCTTATATCATCCTCCTTTTCCAACTAGGGTTGTAGCTTAGCAAGTAATAATAATAATAATAATAATAATAATAATAATAATAATAATAATAATAATGGCTGTAGGAAAACCCCAATTCGCAATAGGTCGAATGATTAAACGAGCAGATATGGATGACTTGAAGCTTTTAACAAGGAAAACTATCGTCATTCACTTTGGCCACATTTTCCGAGTGAGTACCTTCACTTAGAGATCTTTACATAATGTATCTAGTGCTTTGAAATCTCTTTTTTTTTTAATTAATTTTCGACACTAGTCCCCAAGTTGAGATAGGTTTCCCCACCTGAAATTATCGTATCCTTTTTTACTTTAGAATTTCTATTTTTGGAATCTCTTTTCAATCTTTTGTTGACATGTGTTACCCACCTGAGATTTCTGAATCCTTTGTTCTTAGGAATTTCAATATTTGGAATTAATTTCTGACATTAGTCCCTAAGTTGACATGGGTTCCCCTCCAGAAATTGTTGAATAATTTGTTCAGAATTTTCTATTTTTGGAATTTTCAGTCCTAGTCCTTAAGATGGGTTTCCCACCTGAAATTATCGTATCCTTTTTTTTCTTCAGAATTTAGATTTTTGGAAAAATTTTAGACCTTGCGTTGACCTTCGCTGCCTACGTGAAATTGCTGAAGATAATGTTCTTAGAGATGCAACTAGTTTGTCTTCACTCAAGATTTTTGGGGCACAGATTGCCAGACACGACTTGGGACATACTTATAAAGCAAAGCTCTATAGTCTTATCCAAGATTGCTATAGGGCGTGAACCCAACTCGTTATCATATCTGATTATTATTATCACTTGCCAAGCTACAACCCTAGTTGGAAAAGCAGGATGCTATAAGCCCAAGGGGCTCCAACAGGGAAAATAGCCCAGTGAGGAAAGGAAACAAGGAAAATTAAATATATTAAGAACAGTAACAATATTAAAATGAATATTTCCTATATAAACTATAAAAACTTTAACAAAACAAGCGAAAGAGAGATTACATAGAATAGTGTGCCTGAGTGTACCCTCAAGCAAGAGAACTCTAACCCAGTCAGTGGAAGACTATGGTGCACAGGCTATGGTACTACTCAAGACTAGAGAACAATGGTTTGATTTTGGAGTGTCCTCCTAGAAGTGCTGCTTACTATAGCTAGAGAGCCTCTTCTTCCCTTACCAAGAGGAAAGTGGCCACTGAACAATTACAGTGCTGTAGTTAACCCCTTGGGTGAAGAAGAATTGTTTGGTATTCTCGGTGTTGTCAGGTGTATGTGGACAGAAGAGAATATGTAAAAAATAGGCCAGACTATTCTATGTATGTGTAAGGAAAGGGAAAATGCACCCATATTCATCCGTGACCTCTTGCTCGCTATCACGACACCCATCTGTGATAGTTTGCAAGACCGATAAAACCAGGTGGTCACCAATACAAGGAAGGTGGCCAAATCGGATTGTAGTATGTCTAGGTCATGCGTGATAGCACCTTGCTATTTGAGAATAGGTCATACACGTCTGATTCATAGATTGCTGATGGTAATTGAACACTAAACGTACTATAAACATTGTTTGGTCCCCTTTATTTAGAGATATTTATTGACAGAGTGCTCAGGGCTGGGACGCTCAGTGGCAGGTTTCTCCGAGGCCTGAAATGAAGATATCTGGCAAATCCTTACGAGGATCCTTGGAGAGAGTCAAGGTATAATGATAATTTGAAAATCACAATAATATTTCTTTTAGTATTTTAATATAATCAATGAGTCAAGTTAGTTTTATATTTTGAAATCTATCCCAATATTTCAACTGTAAATTTGTATTTTAATTGCAGGATATTCACTTCCTGTGCTAATGACCCTGAAATTCACTACGCTGTGTCCACCCTGAGCAATTCTCTCTCTCTCTCTCTCTCTCTCTCTCTCTCTCTTCTCTCTCTCTCTCTCTCTCTCTCTCTCTCTCTCTCTCTCTCTCTGTATAGTAACCTACTAATCTTCTCTCTCTCTCTCTCTCTCTCTCTCTCTCTCTCTCTCTCTCCTCTCTCTCTCTCTCTCTCTCTCTCTCTCTCTGTATAACCTCATTAATCTTCGTCAGTTTGCTTCAACGAAATTAATCAGTTCTCGGTCACCAGATTGCCGATTTAGGGACGTGCTCAAGTCACTGAAGCAATTTTATGCCGATATAATTAAAGAATTACCTTAGATGGTATTTGTCTGATAACTTTACGAACTCTGTCGATGGTGTCGATCTGAACTAACTTGCTATATCCTGTAAAAAAAATCCGTAATTTTAATCGGAAATTCTCCGTAAATATACACTGTTCTCAGCCATATTTAACCCTGGATAGGTACGGTCCTCGGACACCCCTTTAAGGGTATACTCGGACGCGAACGACCCCGACGCCAAAAAAAATTCTTGAAAAATCAGTTTTTGCAGTAACCTCCTTTTTTCTTTTGCCAAAAAAAACTTCAATGAATGCTTAAAACAACTGTATAGATAAATACTACTCATCTGCAGAAAAACTATTTATTATAAATATTTTAAAAAATTAAGTAGAAAAAAAAAAGACCTGACATAAAAATTCATAAAAAAAAAGTTTATACATATATACACAAATCCTTTTAGGAATTGATTCTTGAATGTTTAGGACACATCTTGATGTATTTTGGATGAAGTCAGACCCATGGAGGTGAAGATCTGAAATGAGAAAAAAAGGGTAACTTTTTTTGGCCAAAAAAATTTGTCCAAATTTCATGAATTTTTTTGGGTACCCAAATGAAATAGGAAGTGGCTAATTTTTTTAGGGAATAAACATATGTTATCCTAAAATAGAAATATGTAAAAAAATCTTCATTATTTTGTAAATTACATTTATATCAGGGGCCATATCTAAAGGTAATTTTTTGAGTACTTAGAAATTCCGTAAAAAAATACATATATTTAATATATAATATGATATTTATGCAGGTAAAAATATACCAAAATATCACAAATTCTATAGGGAACAAGAATATATATAGATAGGGCAGCTTACGCTTCGGATATGTCCACAAAATGGCCGCCAACCACACTGACTCAGACTCCCTAATCTGCCACTTGAAATGTAGGAAGGGTATGTCAATTTCAAGGTGTTATTTACTAATCTAATTATTATTGGATATGCATAAAAATTGTATGGTGGGTTGCTGGATAATTGTCGATTATTTTACGAATATAAAATTAAAATTCTGACCCAAAAAAATTTTTTTGAAGGGAAATAAAATCGAAAAAAATAATGTAAAACAATATTTTAGCTAAAAAAATTTGATGATATTCAATCAAAAAAAAAGTAAACAAAATTTTCCGACAAATAAACATCTAGAGGAATCATTACTCTGTGATAGTTCCTTAGTACGTAGTAATTTTGAAAGAATTGGGAAAAAACGAAAAAATGGCAATCACAGGAAAATCGAACACATACCTATATATACGCCATATCTGGCTAAAAAAAGAAGATAGGCATGGGTAGCCAGATCATCTAGAAACACTTTCCAACACTATAAAATTATAAGTTTTGCGACACTACTTGCCAATTCCTTACGGTAACATGACTAAGCAAAAAAATGCAAAACAAATAAAAAGGGGCACTCGTGGAAAAATTGCCATTCTAATATACGGCATTTCAGAAAAAAAAAAATTTCAGCCACGTGCTAGGCAAACCATCAAGGCATATTTTCCGACAAATAAACATATAAATGAAATATTACTCTGTGATAGTTCCTTAGTACGTAGTAATTTTGAAAGAAATGGGAAAAAACGAAAAAATGGCAATCACAGGAAAATCGAACACATACTTATATATACGCCATATCTGGCTAAAAAAAAAATAGGCATGGGTAGCCAGATCATCTAAAAACACTTTCCAACACTATAAAAATATAAGTTTTGCGACACTACTTGCCAATTCCTTACGGTAACATGACTAAGCAAAAAAATGCAAAACAAATAATAAGGGGCACTCGCGGAAAAATGCCCAACATTCTAATATACGGCATCTCAGATAAAAAAAAAGACATGCACGTGTTAGCCCAACCATCAAGGCACACATTCTAACACATAAACATGAAAAAAAAATCAATAATATACGGCAATTCCTTACTACGTAGTAAATTTTTACAAATATTGAAAAAAAACAGAAATTGGCAACCGCAGTTAAATACCCAATATACCAATAACTACGTCGTATCTGACAAAAACAAAATCACGCATGGGTAGCCAGATCATCTAGACACACTTTCCAACACTAAAAAAGCAAAAGTTTTACGACACTATTTCGCAATATCTTACGGAAAAATGACTTGGCAAAAAAATGAAAAAAAAGGAAAAAGGGACACTCGCGGTAAAATGCCCGACATTCTAATATACGACATCTCAGATAAAAAAAAAGACATGCACGTGTTAGCCCAACCATCAAGGCACACTTTCTAACACATAAACATGAAAAAAAAATGAATAATATACGGCAATTCCTTACTACGTAGTAATTTTTACAAATATTGAAAAAAAAACAGAAATTGGTAACCGCAGTTAAATACCCAATATACCAATAACTACGTCGTATCTGACAAAAACAAAGTCATGCATGGGTAGCCAGATCATCTAGACACACTTTCCAACACTAAACAAGCAAAAGTTTTACGACACTATTTGGCAATATCTTACGGAAAAATGACTTGGCAAAAAAATGAAAAAAAATGAAAAAGGGGCACTCGCGGTAAAATGGTCCTCGTGGTGATGAACGACATTTTAACTAAAAAAAAAAACATGCACATGGTAGCCAAACAATCCACCAAGACTTTCCACAACTGATAACCTATACAAGTTGCACCATTCTACGACAATTTCATAATACGTAATAACTTTGATAATTATGCAAACTACCCTAGAAGGGTAAACTCGGACGCGAACGACCCCGACGCGTCTCAGAAATCGGGGAAGGAGTACAGCTACAGCAATGCACATCTGGACACTACTAGAGCGTGTAGGGGAGACACCTCCTGCAGGTCGATCACCCACAAATTCAGTCACGGGGGTGAGTCACGTGAGAAAAACCTGTTTTTTTTTTTTACGCTCGGGGTCGCAAACGACCCACCGTACCTATCCAAATGATAAATCAAACCGTAAGTATTACCTTACTTTGCTATGGCCTAGTTGGTAACGTCTCTGCCTGGTGTTTGCCAGTCGGGGGTTCGAGTCCCGCTCAGACTCGTTAGTGCCATTAGTGTCTGCAACCTTACCATCCGTGTGAGCTAAGGTTGGGGGTTTGGGGTAGCCTATAGGTCTATCTGCTGAGTCATCAGCAGCCACTGCCTGGCCCTCCCTGGTCCTAGGTTGGGTGGAGAGGAGGCTTGGGCGCTGATCATATAATACTGTATATGGTCAGTCTCTATGGCATTGTCCCGCTTGCTAGGGCAATGTCACTGTCCCTTGCCTCTGCCATTCATGAGCGACCTTTAACGGGTTTGTGACAGTAATATCACTCCTTTACGTTAATATACACGTTTTTAAAACTGGAAAAATGCCTGGAATAAATGTTGCCAGGAATTTACCGTTTTTTTTAATACAAATTTTAAAAAGTGTAGACAACTAACTCTTCGTAGACATTGTTAGCTAACTTCTTGAGATTAATTCTTTCTTCAGACGTTTTCATTTTGCCTAATTTCTTTATAAATATCCAGTTTCCAGTTCTTTGTTGACACACCTCTGGAGTATAGTTCCAGTTCATTGGATTTTGTGCCCGCTCAGTTTTGGCAGTTTCTAAATACAATTATTATTATTATTATTATTATTATTATTATTATTACTTGCTAAGCTACAACCCTAGTTGGAAAAACAAGATGCTATAAGCCCAAGGGCTCAAACAGGGAAAATAGCCCAGTGAGGAAAGGAAATAAGGAAAAACTACAGGAGAAGTTTAAAAACAATATTAAAATAAATATTTCATATATAAACTATAAAAACTTGAAAATAACAAGAGGAAGCGAAACAAGATAGAATAGTGGGCCCGAGTGTACCCTCAAGCAAGAGAACTCTAACCCAAGACAGTGGAAAACTATGGTACAGAGGCTATGGCACTACCCAAGACTATACTCAATTTTTTTAAATGAGGCGCAATGGCACTGATTCGCAGCAGTGCCCCTTTAGCTCAGAAAAGTTTCTTGATCGCTGATTGGTTGGAGAAGATGATTCCAACCAATCGGCTAGAAGGAAGCTTTTCCGAACTAAAATGGCACCGCTGCGAGTCAGTGCAAATGTACCTCATTCAAAAAAATTGACTATAGACTGGATTCATAAGGTTTCGTACACATCACGGCAAGATGAGATAACATCTGAAAACTTAAAAAAACAATAGCTTTTCCCGGAGTAACATAACGATCACAAAATCGCTCTTAATGAACGATATCATTCTATAGATAATACATCAGTAGTACAATAAAAATGAGTAACAACCCTGTTGAAATACTACCGCTAGAGAGTTATGGAGTCTTTTGACTGGCCAGACAGTACTACAATGGATCCTTCTCTCTGGTAATGGTTCTTTTTTCCTTTGCCTACACTCACACACCAAATAGTCTGGCCTATTTTTTTTACATATGCTCCTCTGTCATCATACACCTGACAACACTGAGATTACCAAACCATTCTTTTTCACCCAAGGGGTTACTTCACTATAATTGTTCAGTGGCGGCTTTCCTCTCGGTAAGGGTAGAAGAGAGACTTTAGCTTTGGTAGGCAGCTCCTCTAGGAGAATGATACCCCAAAATCAAACCATTGTTTTCTAGTCTTGGGTAGTGCCATGACCTGTGTACCATGATCTTCCACTGTTTTGGGTTGTTCTCTTGCTTGAGGGTGCACTCGGGTACACTTTTCTATCTTATTTCTGTTCCTCTTGTTTTGTTAAAGTTTTTATAGTTTATATAATAGATATTTGTTTTGATGTTACTCTTCTTAAAATATTTCATTTTTCCTTGTTTCCTTTCCTCACTGGGCTATTTTCCCTGTTGGAGCCCCTTGGGCTTATAGCATCCTGCTATTCCAACTAGGCTTGTGTCCCAGCAAGTAATAATAATAATAATAATAATAATAATAATAATACAATGGTTTAAAGGTCGTTCATGAATGGCAGAGGTAAGGGACAGTAACAAAGCCCCAATGACTGATTGATCCACATGATCAGCTCCCAAGATCCTTCTCCAGCCAAGTTAGTACCAGGGAGGGGCAGACAATGGCTGCTATGGCTCACCAGGTAGGCCTATAGGCTACCCCAAATTTCCATCCTACCTCACAAGGATGGTGAGGTAACACACGCTACAAGAAACTATTGAACTTCAGCTTGTCTTGAACTCCAGTCCAACAGATTGGAAATTAAACCTCCCTTGTATAGTGGCGTTACTAAGTCATAGTGTTGATAAATGTTTCCTTAGCTGGCTGTAATGTGTACCGAAATTCATGAAGCCAGCTGTACCATCAATATCTCACCTGATTTTATAATGCCTGACTTGAACGATTTTTAGTGACAAGCTCTCGTTAACTGGATTTTATGTTATTATTACTAGCTAAGCTACAACCCTAATTGGAAAAGCAGGGGGCTATAAGCGAAAGGGCTCCAACAGGGAAAAATAGCCCAGTGAGGAAAGAAATTAAGGAAAAAATAATCTATATAAAAAGTAATGAATGAAGAAAATAAAATATCTCATGATCAGTATCAATGTTAAAGTAGGTGTCATATATAAACTATAGAAACAGACTCACGTCAGCCTGTTTAACTTAAAAACATTTGTTGCAAGTTAGAACTGGACTTTACTGTGCCATCTCACAGCAGACCGCCTCTGAACAAAATAGCAGAGATTCCAGTAAGAAAAAAAAAAAATAATAATAATAAAGGCTATAGTCTTTTTTTAAAGTCCGCTCAATATATATATATATATATATATATATATATATATATATATATATATATATATATATATATATATATATATGTATATATATGTATATATATATATATATATATATGTATATATATGTATATATATGTATATATATACATATATATATATATATATGTATATATATGTATATATATATATATATATATA
>NC_090745.1:5629413-5636913 GCF_036898095.1 Palaemon carinicauda
GTGACTTACCCTTAGGAAGGGCAGAAAGTCCCCAGCCTTCTGGCTTCGGCTTTACCCGGGGGCTCCAAATCAGAGTTGTAGAACTCAAAGAACGGGAGCCCCTACCCCTCACACGTTGTCATGCTTGACCATCGTGCGGCCTACCATGATGTGTGTGAAGGAGGAAAACGTGACTCGTCCTAGGAAGTTGACCCGGAGTTATATGTGGAACTCTAGGATAGGACGTTCCCAATACCACCTCGTCAGGGTATGAGAGACGCGACAGTATTAAGGCTAATACTAGGAGCACAAGGAAGCATGGTTTACCTGCAGAGGTTGAGGTCAGCTGCGCAAAGACCTGGATGCTGCTATCCCCAAGAGAGGGGAGAATGAAGAAAGAAGTAAGGGCCAGACATACTCTTTCAAACACGCAGACTAAAACCGGGTAACAATGCCCTCAACCTTCTGCTACTTGTCCAATAAGGAGCCTGAGGTTAGACCAGCTGTAGTGCAGCCACCACAGGACCGATAGAAAACGTATCGAGGTTCCTGTGGGTCACGTCTTGCAGGTAGTGGGCTGTGAACGTCGTCTGACGTTTCCAGACCCCAGCTTGTAGAACCTGCGTCACAGAGAAGTTTTTCTTGAAGGCCAGGGAAGTAGCAACACCCCTGACGTCGTGAGCTCTGGGACGACGTGACGAAGGAGAGTCGGGATTCAAGGTGCTGCTTATCACCTTGCGAATCCATGAAGAGATGGAGTTCTTGGTGACCCTCCTCTTTATCCTCCCTGTGCTCACAAACAAAGCTTGCACATGAGGACGGGCTGCAGCTGTTCTTTTGAGGTAGCGCCTCAGACTCCTGACTGGGCACAGTAACAGATGGTCTGGGTCATTTGTTACAGAACGTAGACTCGTTACCCTGAAGGAGTCGAATCTTGGATCCGACACCCCAGGGTTTTGAGTCTTAGCAATGAACTCAGGGACGAACCTGAACGGTACCTCCCCCCATCCCCTTGAATGGGCAACGTCGTAGGAGAGACCATGAAGTTCACTTACTCGTTTGGCCGAGGCCAACGCGAGTAGGAACACCGTCTTCCACGTTAGGTGGCGATCAGACGCCTGGCGTAATGGTTTAAAGGGAGCTCTTTTCAGAGCCCTGAGCACTTGAACCACGTTCCAAGGAGGGGGTCTGACTTCCGACTGGGGGCATGTAAGCTCGTAGTTGCGTATGAGTAGAGAAAGTTCCAACGAAGAGGAAATATCCACTCCTTTCAGCCTGAAGGCTAAGCTTAAGGCTGAGCGATAGCCTTTCACCGCCGAGACCGAAAGGCGCATTTCCTCCCAAAGATATACAAGGAACTCCGCTATTGTTGGAATAGTGGCATCGAGCGGAGAGAAACCCCTTCCACGACACCAACCACAAAAGACTTTCCCCTTCGCCTGGTAGACGCTGGCAGAGGATTCTCGCAGGTGCCGAGACATCCTGTCCGCAACCTGTTGAGAAAAACCTCTCTCCGTGAGGAGTCGCTGGATAGTCTCCAGGCGTGAAGCCGAAGCGAAGCTACGGCCTTGAGGAAGATGTTGCAATGTGGTTGTCTGAGAAGCTCGTGACGTGGAGGGAGTTCTCTTGGGGGTTCTGTTAGGAGTAGCAGAAGATCCGGGAACCATTCCGCATGTTGCCATAGCGGAGCTATGAGAGTCATGGAGAGGTTGGCCTTGTTGAGCACCCTTCTCATCAGACAAAAAGGTGGGAAGGCGTAAACGTCCATGTTGTCCCACCTGTGTTGAAATGCATCCTGCCAGAAAGCCTTGGGGTCCGGGACTGGAGAGCAGTAAAGGGGCAGCCTGAAATTCAAGGCTGTCGCAAACAGGTCTACAGTCGGAGAACCCCACAAAGTCAGGACTTTGTTGGCTATCTGAAGATCCAAAGACCACTCGGTACTCACTATCTGCGTCGCCCTGCTGAGGCTGTCGGCGAGGACATTCCTCTTGCCAGGAATGAAGCGAGCTGACAGTGAGATAGAGCGGGTTTCGGACCATCTCAGAATCTCTACTGCAAGATGGGATAGCTGTTGCGAGAAGGTACCTCCCTGCTTGTTGATATAAGCCACTATTGTGGTGTTGTCGCTCATCACCACCACGGAGTGGCCCGCCAGGGTTTGTTGGAACTGTTGAAGAGCCAGAAAAACGGCCTTCAATTCTAGCAGGTTGATGTGGAGGCACCTTCCCGATTTTGACCAAAGGCCAGAGGCTCTTTGGTTCAGAATGTGGGCCCCCCACCCTTGATTTGACGCGTCCGTAAACAGAGTCAAATCTGGGGGGAGGACGAGGAGATCTGCTCCCTTCCGTAGGTTCTCGTCGTCCAGCCACCATCGAAGATCCGCCCGTTCCGAAGGTCCTATGGGAACTAGGAAGTCCGGGAAATCGTTTCCCTGATTCCATCGTGACTTCAGCCGCCACTGAAGGGATCTCATCCTGAGGCGGCCGTTTGGAACAAAACAAACCAAAGATGATAGATGGCCTAAGAGACGTAACCACAGTTGGGCCGGAAGCTCTACTCGTCTGAGGAAAGGTTCTGCTACCTTCCTCAGCCTTGCTATCCTTTCGTCTGATGGAAAGGCTTTGTGGAGAATCGTGTCTAGTTTCATGCCTAGATATACCAGTTTCTTCGTAGGGCACAGAGAGGACTTCTCGAGATTTACCAAGATCCCTAGATCTTGGCAAACTTCCAGAAGCCTGTCTCTGTGTCGCAGAAGGGTCGACTCCGAGTCTGCCAGGATTAGCCAGTTGTCCAGATAACGAAGGAGACGGATGCCGTTCCTGTGAGCCCACGACGAGATCAGAGTGAACACCTTGGTGAACACCTCGGGTGCCGTGGAGAGACCGAAACACAGCACCTTGAACTGGTAGGTCTTTCCGTCTAGGCCGAATCTTAAGTACTTCCTGGAAGACGGATGGATGGGGATCTGGAAGTACGCGTCCTTCAAATCCAGAGTGCACATAAAGTCTTGTGGTCTCACTGCAAGTCTGACCATGTCCGCTGTCTCCATACTGAAACGAGTCTGTATCACAAACTTGTTCAGTGCTGAGAGGTCGATGACCGGTCTCCAGCCTCCAGACGCCTTCTTTACAAGAAAGAGTCGACTGAAGAAGCCTGGGGAGCCGTCGTCGACCTCCTGGAGAGCATCCTTCTTGAGCATGGTCTCGACTTCTGCCTGGAGGGCCAACCTCTTTGCCGATCCCAAGGCATAAGAGTTCAACGACACTAGATTCGCTGTCAGGGGAGGTAGAGATGTTGTGAACGGGACGCGATACCCTTGACCGATCACAGAGACCGTCCAAGGGTCGGCCCCGAGTTGCTACCACCTCTGCACGCAACTTTTTAGGCATCCCCCCACAGGTGGACACACAGGGGGACTGCCACTCCTAGTGTTTGCGACCTTTACCGCTTCCTCTAGGAGTTCTACCTCCCTTAGAGGACTTGCCGCGTTTCTTGTCTTTCGGCTGAAAGGACTGCAGCTTAGACACGCTTGCCTTAGCTGCTGGAGCCTGCTTAGGTGTCCTGCGAGGCTGCTGTTGACGTTGTTGTTGAGGGGCTGGAGGTTTATAGGGCCGAGATGTCAGGGCCCTTTGGAGGAGAGAGTCCTGGTTCGACCTCCTCCACCTCTCAGCCGACTGCTCCATGTCACGAGGCTCCAGTAACTCCCCTCCAAAAATAGAGGAGTGTCTGAGCCTACTGACGTCTGCAGTGGGGATCTTCGGATGGAACCTCTCGGACACTGAATCGCGTCTTTTGAAGATCAAGTTGGCCCACAGGTTAATGACCTGGTGGGCAAGAAACTCAATAGAGCGAGTGCCCGAGAGGAGGAAGGTCTCCAAAGCTTTCCTATTGCTCTCCTTGGACAGATCCTCAGATCGCAATAGGATGCCCAGAGACCCAAGCCAGAGATCAAGCCACGGAGTTGCCTGCATGGCACTGTTCGCGACTTTTTCCAGGTTTTGGGTCTCTGACGCCGCAAACGTCACCTGCCGGGTAGAGAGCTTCTCGAAAGGAGTTCCCTTAGCTAGTTCTTCCACGGAATGGTGGAGTGGAAGAGACATGCAAGACTCCCCGTCGATCTCGAAATACCTCCTCTGTTGGACTAGAGGAGGTGGGAGGAGTCTGAACCCGGCAGAAGAACGTCCTGAGGAGGCCAGACCGGAGAATTGAGCTATGACCTTGTCCCTGGCGCCTTTCACCCCTTTAGACCAGGGCAAAGCCACACTAGTCTTGGGGGGCTTCTGGACACCAAAGACCTCGTCAAGCACGGTGTCTTTCCCCTCGCGAGGGGCTGTCTTCGGGTCCTTGATTTTGTTGAGCTCCCTCATCAATCCAAGGACCTGCCAGAACGCATGCTCTGACTCGCTGTGCTCTCCTCTTGGTGGACTGGCAGCTAAGTCTCCCATCCCCAAGAGGTCTTCTTTGGGAGAAACGTGGACGTCCTCCTTAGGGATTGCTGGCTCTTGACGAATCCTCGATGAAGATTTTGGAACAGTCTTGGTGTCCTTCGATTCCCTCCTGGGAGGAAAGTAATACTCCAACACAAGACACCCGAGAAGGAACCTCCTCCCGTGCAACCCCTCCTCTATCCGGAGAAAATTCTCCCCTTGGTGCCAAGGGAGAATTCTCCGAGTCAGAGGAATCCCCCGAGGACGAGATAAACTCATCTACAGGAGGGGGTGGAGCTGCAGAGGTTGGAGAAGGAGAAGGGGTCCGCCTGATGGGGTTCCTGGAGACCAGCTTTTCCCGGGGAGGAGTCACCACGAAGCCCACTCCTTTCCTTTTCTTCAACGGTGGAGAACCCGTCACAGGGTCCCGTCCCTGATCAGTGCTGGAAGGCTTAATAGCCTGGACCACAGCCTTGATCATGTGGCGGAACCATGGTAGACGGGTAACTGACGCTGCGTCAGCAATCCCCGCTGGAGAAAAGGGGATCTCGCGACCCTTAGGAGTGGACACCACGGGGCCTTCCTGAAAAGAAAAAGATGATTGCCTAGACCTCTCTGCCGATCTTTCTTGTTCTGCTGTTGTCGTCCTCTTGCGCGGAGGTGAATCCTGGGAACGCCTCCCAGGAGGAGCGTCCTGCTGATGATCCTTGCGATCCGTATGACCCACACGGGCGGGTACGACGCCGCGCCCGGGAGAGCTCGTGAAAGAAGTTTCGCGCGCGGGCGAGGTAGCGCGATGGCGCGTAGGCGAGCGTCCTGTGGGTGAGCGTTCGCGCGTAGGAGAATGGCGACCATAGGACCGCACGTGATGGCGCGCAGGTGATTGGTGCGCAGGTGAACACGCGTGGGAGCGCGCAGGTGAACGCGCGTGGGAGCGCGCAGGTGAACGCGCGTGGGAGCGCGCAGGTGAATGGCGCGCAGGAGGGTATGCACGAGGTCAAGTAGGAGAGCGTGCATATGAACGCATAGGAGAACGTTCCAGAGAACGAGCTGGCGAGTGGGCGCACGACCTCTTAGGAGAGCGCTGGTGATGGTGGGAGGGAGAGAGATGTCTCCTAGAAGACTTGGTCTCCCTCAACTGGTGGCGCACAGATCTCTCAGTGATTGGAGCGCATGAAGGAGAAGCCCCTTCTTTAGAGCCTGCAGGCCCCACAGCGTGTTGGAGTGAAGGGCGAGCTGTAGGAGATCGTGGGCGTGTGTGCGCCAAACTTAAGAGGCGCTCAGTAATTGAAGGGCGCGCAGGAGCAACTGGGAGTGCAGGAATCGACGAGTGAGGCAAAGGTGAGCCCTTGCGAGCGTCTGAATCAGAAGATCTTGAGGGCGCTGGCGAGCGTGGGCGCGCAGGGCAGGCATCAGGCACAGGCACTAGTGCGTGCTTGCGCGCACGCGCAGGAGAGTGATGGCGCAGTGCGCCCATCAGGAAGTTGTTGCTTCTCAGGCTGGGGGTGCCCTAAAGGTGGGTACACACACGCGAACCGAACCTTGTATGCGTAACTGTGTTACGCATATACGGTTACAAGGTGTCAAAATGTTGAGGATGAACCGTAACCGCGTTAAGCACGTAACTTCATTGAAATCCACTGTGATCATCAGTCTGTCCTTCTCCCTTCTCATAGACGATAACAAGCAAGTCATCTTCCTCTTGCATTCCACCATCGATTTTCCCGTTTTTTGTGCTACATCTATCCATGCATCATTGCGACGTATTTTGTTAAAATGGTTCGGGTGTTTTGCATACCACAGTAAAGTCTTTTCTTCGTAATAACTAATAAACTGAAGGACCTCTTCCTCACTCCAATCAGCCATGGTACACATATACGTACTGACTGACCAAAACAAGGGACTCTTCTATGGACGGCCTTATTCATAGTCGGTGTCAAGTTCAGCCACCTCTGCTGATACGCGTGCAATACAGGTCCCGTCCACACGTTGCGTAACGTGCAAAGAGACCTCCCTTTGATTCGGGGCCCAAAAACCGACAATTGCCGGGACGGAGGGCGAACCGAGCCTCGAACCTCGCGGGTTCGGGGTTCGGGTTCGAGGAACCGTCCACACTTGCGTTTTTGTTACAAGAATTGGTTACAATACAAGGTTCGGTTCGCATGTGTGTACCCGCCTTTAGGAGCGCTGGCGTGCAGGGGAGCTCTGGCGAGTAGGAGATCGCTGGCGCGTTGGAAGGCATTGTGCCTTCTCTGGATGTCCAGGAGGGGCGCTGGCGCGCAGGAGAGCGCTGGCGCGCAGGAGAGCGCTGGCGCGCAGGAGAGCGCTGGCGCGCAGGAGAGCGCTGGCGCGCAGGAGATCGCTGGCGCGTTGGAGAGCGTTGGTCCTTCACAGGCTGAAGAGCGCGCCCAGAAAGGCGCTGGCGAGCAGGAGATCGCTGGCGCGTTGGGAAGCGTTGATCATCCACAAGATGAAGAGCGCGCCCAGGGGCGCGCTGGCGAGCAGGAGAGCGCTGGCGCACAGGAGATCACTGGCACGTTGGAGAGCGCTGGCGCGTTGGAGAGCGCTGGCGCACAGGAGATCGCTGGCGCACAGGAGATTGCTGGCGCACAGGAGATCACTGGCGCGTTGGAGAGCGCTGGCGAACAGGAGATCGTTGACGAGTAGGTGACGAAGATGACCTACGCTGAACTGCACGCAAGCGCGCAGGTGCGCGCGTAGGGGCCAGGGACTTAACCCCAGAGTCCTTTTCCCTCGAAGGGGACGGTGCCTGTAGTATTACAGGTGACGGCAGCACTGAAGATCTGGCAGGAGTAGGGGATCGTGAACGATCCGCAGAGAGGTCAAAGGATGTTGCAGGTATGACCTTCTCCTGACGAGGTAGTTCCTCCGCAGGGGGAGGAGAAGGAGACCTAAAGAGGCGCCTCTTCACCCCTTTATAGGGAGAAGGGAGCCCCCTCTCTCGAAGAGGCCTACGGGCCTTACGTTGAATGCCACCCCTGGGTAAGGAGTCAGGGTCATCGGTCCTTCGAAGAGGAGTCTCAGAAAGCGCGCTCCCCCGGGGGGGGGACGAGCTCGCAAGAGAGACCGGAGG
>NC_090745.1:5654413-5664413 GCF_036898095.1 Palaemon carinicauda
ACTTTTCAAAGTAAGTATGCGTGTGAAGAATGCCTTGCTAAGCTTGAATGTTGAATTGTAGTCAACCTTTTGATAACATGATTTTTTTTATTAAAATAATTGGGATGATGAGAGATGTGGGTGAGATTTTTCATAATTATAACCCCAATTGATATACCTACAAGGCTTGTTTAGACAAATATATACGCATTCGGAAATAATAATAATAATAATAATAATAATAATAATAACAATAAGCCCATTCTGAAATAATAATAATAATAATAATAATAATAATAATAATAATAATAATAATAATAATATGCGCATTCTGAAATAATAATAATAATAATAATAATAATAATAATAATAATGATAATAATAATAATAGTTGAAGTTTTTATAGTTCATATGTGGTGGATCTAATTAATGTTGTTACTGCTCTTGATATATTTTATCATGATTGTTTATTCTTCTCTTAGAGTTTATTCATTTCCTTGTTTCCTTTCCTCACTGGGCTATTTTTCCATGTTGGAGCCTTTGGGTTTATAGAATCTTGCTTTTCCAACTAGGGTTTATAGTCTGGCTTATAATAATAATAATAATAATAATAATAATAATATGCTAGTATGAATATTGGAAAAATTTAAACAATATACCCCGGAGATTATTTGATTCCGTAGCGCTCTCACAACACTCCACGTGGAGCACTGTAGGCTTTACGTAAGTGTCTTCTTCTAGTAGTACTTTCTTTATATCCTTTTACTCCACTTCCGGTCCCACTTCATTAGCTAGTACAGTGGTAACGTGTTCGCCTAGCATTTGGAAGGCAGCAGATCGATCCCTACTCGGGACAATGAGTTTAAGCTGTTTACTAGGGGAGACCACTGCAGAGGTGGTGGAGTTGGGCTTGCCCGGCTGACGTTCTGGTGAGCATGTGTTCTGACGGAACTGGAACAGAAGCTTTACCCCTCATTTCTTTCTAGCCTTTACTAACTTTTACTTTATACAGCGTCTACTTAGGTTTCACTCGGTTTCACCAGTGCGCTGATTGGTCTCAAAGCCCCTATCGCCTATCTTAGTTTTACTCATACTCATTTTCAGTCCTACATTTCTGCTTTCTACGCTCTACTGACCAAACTCATGAGTCAGAGTATATCTTGGATATCACACAGAAAAGAAATGAAATGATGTTGGTCTCCGTACAAGTTGTTTAAGATTTAAAGGCTGCTCGTGAATGACAGAGGCAAGGGACAGTGACATTGTCCTAGCAAGAAGGACAATGCCGTAGAGACTGACCATATATATGATCAGCGCCAAAGCCCCTCTCCACCCAAGTTAGGACCAAGGAGGGCCAGGCAATGGCTGAAGATGACTTCAGCTGATAGACCTATTGGTTCCCATAACACACACCCCCCCCCATCTTTAGCTCACAAGAATGGTAAGGTTGCAGGTACTAAAGGAACTAATGAATCTGAGCGGGACTCGAACCCCCGTCTGGCGATCACCAGGCAAAGACGTTACCAATCAGGCCACAAAACCCAAAGTGACAGAAAAACTCACTACGAGACAAATATAAAGAAGACATTAACGATTAAGGGGATCATTTGCTACGTTGGTGTGAACAGATACAGTATATATATATATATATATATATATATATATATATATATATATATATATATATATATATATATATATATATATATATTGTATATATATGGAGGAAAGATTTTGGATACTGCTAAAATGAGAAAGTTTTGAGCAAAGAACACACAGAACAAAAGTATCATTTGACGGTTGGCATGGATACATTTTGAAAAGATGGTTTGAGAATGTTGTGAAACTTGAAAAAGTGATTTAAAGAAAGGCATATAGTTACTGTCATTTGATAAAGAGAATGAAGCGGAAAGCCAAAACAGATTCCTGGAAAAGATTGTGATAAAATTAGTACTATGTGAGGGGCCAAGAGTAGGTCAAAAGCAAGATGAATGCCAACTTACTCCTGGTCCGTCACTTGGTCGCTCTTGTTGAGTCCCGCTCAAGCTCGATAGTTTCTTGTGGTGTCTGCAACCTCGCCATCCTTGTGAGCTAGGGATGGCGGGTTTGGGGTAGTCTGTACAGTAGGTCTACCTGCTGAGTCATCAGCAGCCACTTCCTGGCCCTCCCTATTCCTAGCTTGGGTGGAGAGAGTGGCTTGGGCGCTGATCATATTTATATATGTTCTGCTAGCTAGAGCATTATCACTGTCCCTTTCCACTGCTATTCATGAGCGGCCTTTAAACCTTTATGCAAGGTAGTAGTGTGAGATTGTGGAATGACATGGTCAGTCTCTAGGGCATTGTCCTGCTAACTAGAGCATTATCACTGTCCCTTTCCATTGCTATTCATGAGCGGCCTTTAAACCTTTATGCAAGGTAGTAGTGTGAGATTGTGAAATGACATGGTCAGTCTCTAGGGCATTGTCCTGCTAACTAGAGCATTATCACTGTCCCTTTCCATTGCTATTCCTGAGTGGCCTTTAAACCTTTATGCAAGGTAGTAGTGTGAGATTGTGAAATGGCATGGTCAGTCTCTAGGGCATTGTCCTGCTAACTAGAGCATTATCACTGTCCCTTTCCATTGCTATTCATGAGCGGCCTTTAAACCTTTATGCAAGGTAGTAGTGTGAGATTGTGAAATGGCATGGTCAGTCTCTAGGGCATTGTCCTGCTAACTAGAGCATTATCACTGTCCCTTTCCATTGCTATTCATGAGCGGCCTTTAAACCTTTATGCAAGGTAGTAGTGTGAGATTGTGAAATGACATGGTCAGTCTCTAGGCATTGTCCTGCTAACTAGAGCATTATCACTGTCCCTTTCCATTGCTATTCCTGAGTGGCCTTTAAACCTTTATGCAAGGTAGTAGTGTGAGATTGTGAAATGGCATGGTCAGTCTCTAGGGCATTGTCCTGCTAACTAGAGCATTATCACTGTCCCTTTCCATTGCTATTCATGAGCGGCCTTTAAACCTTTATGCAAGGTAGTAGTGTGAGATTGTGAAATGACATGGTCAGTCTCTAGGGCATTGTCCTGCTAACTAGAGCATTATCACTGTCCCTTTCCATTGCTATTCATGAGCGGCCTTTAAACCTTTATGCAAGGTAGTAGTGTGAGATTGTGAAATGGCATGGTCAGTCTCTAGGGCATTGTCCTGCTAACTAGAGCATTATCACTGTCCCTTTCCATTGCTATTCATGAGCGGCCTTTAAACCTTTATGCAAGGTAGTAGTGTGAGATTGTGAAATGACATGGTCAGTCTCTAGGGCATTGTCCTGCTAACTAGAGCATTATCACTGTCCCTTTCCATTGCTATTCCTGAGTGGCCTTTAAACCTTTATGCAAGGTAGTAGTGTAAGATTGTGAAATGACATGGTCAGTCTCTAGGGCATTGTCCTGCTAACTAGAGCATTATCACTGTCCCTTTCCACTGCTATTCATGAGCGGCCTTTAAACCTTTATGCAAGGTAGTAGTGTGAGATTGTGAAATGACATGGTCAGTCTCTAGGGCATTGTCCTGCTAACTAGAGCATTATCACTGTCCCTTTCCACTGCTATTCATGAGCGGCCTTTAAACCTTTATGCAAGGTAGTAGTGTGAGATTGTGGAATGACATGGTCAGTCTCTAGGGCATTGTCCTGCTAACTAGAGTATTATCACTGTCCCTTGCCTCTGCCATTCATGAGAGGCCTTCAAACCTTTAATGCAAGGTAGTAGAGCAAGATTGTGGAATGACATGGTTAGTCCCTATGGCATTGTCCTGTTAGCTAGGGTATTGTCCCTGTCCCTTGCTTCTGCCATTCATTAGAGGCCTTTAAACCTTTAATACAAGGTAGTAGAGCAAGATTGTTGAATGACAGTCAATGGAAGGTTATTCTAATGAGGTGATTATATCCAGTTGCCTATAGAAAGACTTGCACTAAAGGTACAAACGGAACTTTGATAAAAAATAGGAAAGTATTTGTAAGTAATGAATAGGTACGTGTTTGCCTGCTGTCTCGAGTTTAACCTTCAGGTCATCGACTAGACAAGTTCATCGAGGAGTTTTTTCTCCGAAAGTCGTGACGTGGAAGAAAGGTCAGTTCCTCCATCCATTGTGAGGAAGTTTACTTTCAAAATCCTAAGGAGAGTTGGTCACTGGTACTTATTATAAAAAGAATAGACTAATATTTTGTTATCTGTTAATTAGCATTTTGTTTTTGTTTTTCAAATACTGCTATAGGGATTCTTGTATTCAATTGTATTTCAACAGATTTCTTTGTATGGTTAATGCTATCAGCATTCGGTTCAGTAAGAATTTCTTACAGATTCCCATAACATTTTTGTACCAAGTATCCATATCTACACTTAATATATTGATAGTGCCTCAGAATCTCATTCTCATATTTCATTATGCTTTCAATGATTTTCTTTTAATCTTTGAAGTTGTGTCTTGTATCAAATTTATCTTATTTATTTATTAAAGAACTCTCTATTTCTTGGGGGAAAATGTCGTTTTTTTTTTTTTTTTATCTTGTTAAATAGTTAACCCAGTTTATTATCCTTCAGATTTAATCTCTCTGAGCGGGGATACCTTAAGGTGGAGAAAGGCTTTGCGTTTCACCATGATTAACAAAGCTGTACTATTAAAGAGACACCCATACTAGGCTGGTTTGCTGTGAGCGATCAGACTTGAAGTCATGCACTGAAGATGAAGGCCACGGGTTCTTGCCCAAGGCAGTTGTAAACTCCCACCATCACCAATCTGCAGTGGCTAGCCTGGTGATGAATACTAGCCAAACCACAGACATAAAAAAAGGACAGGTCTGAGGTCCTTGTCCTGCAGTGCACTAGAAACTGGGGCATTTGTTGCTGCTGTTGTAGAATAAATAGTCTTAATGTGGATTAAAGTGTTAAAAGAGGGAGCAGATGTTTAAAGGTTTAAAGTTCCCTCATGAATGGGAGGGGCAAGGGGACAGTGATATTACCCTATCAAGCAGGACAATGCCCTAAAGAGTGACCATATAATTAGCGCCCAAGCCCCCTCTCCACCTAAGCTGGAACCAAGGAGGGCCAGGCATTGTCTGCTGATAACTCAGCAGATAGACCATTAGGCTGCCCCAAATCCCCCATTCTTAGCTCACAAGGATAGTGAGGTTACAGCAACCAAAGGAACAAACGAGTTTGAGCGAGACTGGAACCCCAGTCTGGTGTTCACCATTCAGGGACGTTATCACATCGCCCACCAGTTAATGAACCATTCCCATTGCCAATCAAAGGCGTTCGATAAGTTAAATACCGTGCGATAAGTAAAATGTCGTGTTTCATGTTCAAAGTTCCAAATAATTCAACGCATGATTAGCAGGTCAACGACAACAAACAAATGGAGCCGTTTCTAGTCCACTGCATGACAAAAGGCCTCCGTCATCCCCTTAGTCATGTTTGGTGTTGATCAATGACATCACCAATCTGGACACTGCAGACTGGTGATGGTGGGAGATTGTAGTGTGATCTTATTTATATATGCAGAAAATTTACTCAAATTTCTGTAAGCTTTTGTTTGGTTCTCTCAGAGGAAAAACACTGTTTTCTATGTTCGTTCTAAGCCTTCCGTCTCCCAAAAGATTCACTGTACTTACATCGCCGTAATTTCATCGCGGTAATTTCATCGCGGTAATTACATCGCATGCCAATCAACAATCTTGCTGTACAATTAAACTCAAGTTTAAATATCAACGTACACTTCATTTCCTCTTTCACCATCATCTCCCTCTTAAAAATTTAAAGACCACTCGTGAATGGCAGAGGCAAGGGCCAGTGATATAGCCCTATCGAGCAGGACAATGCTCTAGAGACTGACCATATATACATATGATCAGTGCCGAACCCCCTCTCCATCCAAGCTAGGACCAAGGAGGGCCAAGCAATAGCTGATGATGACTCAGCAGATAGACCTATAGGCACCCCCCCCCCGAACCCTACATCCCTAGCTCACAAGAATGGTAAGGTTGCAGCAACCAAAGGAACTAGGCAAGGACGCTACCATCCGGTCACCACAACCTTGAAAGAATCTTTTCCTAACCCCAAATTTCGAGCTTGCATTATTCGTAAGCTTTAACAAAATCCTTTTGTCAAGACATGTTCTGATTCAGACCATTTTCAGGTCCATCATAGACATGTTCTTGATTCGGCCCTATTTCAGGTCCTTCTTAGACACGTCCTTGATTCGGCCCTTTTTCAGGTCCTTCACAGACATGCTCTTGATTCGGACCTTTTTCAGGTCCATCATAGACATGTTCTTGATTCGGTCCTTTTTGAGTTCCATCACAGACATGTTCTTGATTCGGCTCTCTTTCAGGTGCTTCATAGACATGTTCTTGATTCAGCCCTTTTCAGATCCATCATAGACATGTTCTTGATTCGGCCCTTTTTGAGGGTCCATCATAGATATGTTCTCGATTCGGCCCTTTTTAAAGTCCATCATAGACATGTTCTTGATTCGGCCCTTTTTAAAGTCCATCATAGACATGTTCTTGATTCGGCCCTTTTTAAAGTCCATCATAGACATGTTCTTGATTCGGCCCTTATTAAAGTCCATCATTGACATGTTCTTGATTCGGCCCTTTTTAAAGTCCATCATAGACATGTTCTTGATTCGGCCCTTTTTAAAGTCCATCATAGACATGTTCTTGATTCGGCCCTTTTTAAAGTCCATCATAGACATGTTCTTGATTCGGCTCTTTTTCAGGTCCATCATAGACATGTTCTTGATTCGGCCCTTTTTCAGGTCCATCATAGACATGTTCTTGATTCGGCCCTTTTTCAGGTCCATTAGACATGTTCTTGATTCGGACCTTTTTCAGATCCATCATAGACATGTTCTTGATTCGGCCCTTTTTCAGGTCCATCATACACATGTTCTTGATTCGGCCCTTTTTCAGGTCCATCATACACATGTTCTTGATTCGGCCCTTTTTCAGGTCCATCATAGACATGTTCTTGATTCGGCCCTTTTTCAGGTCCATTAGACATGTTCTTGATTCGGACCTTTTTCAGGTCCATCATAGACATGTTCTTGATTCGGCCCTTTTTCAGGTCCATCATAGACATGTTCTTGATTCGGCCGTTTCTCAGGTCCATCATAGACATGTTCTTGATTCGGCCCTTTCTCAGGTCCATCATAGACATGTTCTTGATTCGGCCCTTTTTCAGGTCCATCATAGACATGTTCTTGATTCGGCCCTTTTTCAGGTCCATCATAGACATGTTCTTGATTCGGCCCTTTTTCAGGTCCATCATAGACATGTTCTTGATTCGGCCCTTTCTCAGGTCCATCATAGACATGTTCTTGATTCGGCCCTTTTTCAGGTCCATCATAGACATGTTCTTGATTCGGCCCTTTTTCAGGTCCATTAGACATGTTCTTGATTCGGCCCTTTTTCAGGTCCGTTAGACATGTTCTTGATTCGGACCTTTTTCAGGTCCATCATAGACATGTTCTTGATTCGGCCCTTTTTAAAGTCCATCATAGACATGTTCTTGATTCGGCCCTTTTTCAGGTCCATCATAGACAGGTTCTTGATTCGGCCCTTTTTCAGGTCCATTAGACATGTTCTTGATTCGGCCCTTTTTCAGGTCCATTAGACATGTTCTTGATTCGGCCCTTTCTCAGGTCCATCATAGACATGTTCTTGATTCGGCCCTTTTTCAGGTCCATCATAGACATGTTCTTGATTCGGCCCTTTTTCAGGTCCATCATAGACATGTTCTTGATTCGGCCCTTTTTCAGGTCCATCATAGACATGTTCTTGATTCGGCCCTTTCTCAGGTCCATCATAGACATGTTCTTGATTCGGCCCTTTTTCAGGTCCATCATAGACATGTTCTTGATTCGGCCCTTTTTCAGGTCCATTAGACATGTTCTTGATTCGGCCCTTTTTCAGGTCCGTTAGACATGTTCTTGATTCGGACCTTTTTCAGGTCCATCATAGACATGTTCTTGATTCGGCCCTTTTTAAAGTCCATCATAGACATGTTCTTGATTCGGCCCTTTTTCAGGTCCATCATAGACAGGTTCTTGATTCGGCCCTTTTTCAGGTCCATTAGACATGTTCTTGATTCGGCCCTTTTTCAGGTCCATTAGACATGTTCTTGATTCGGCCCTTTTTCAGGTCCATCATAGACAGGTTCTTGATTCGGCCCTTTTTAAAGTCCATCATAGACATGTTCTTGATTCGGCCCTTTTTCAGGTCCATCATAGACAGGTTCTTGATTCGGCCCTTTTTCAGGTCCATTAGACATGTTCTTGATTCGGCCCTTTTTCTAGTCCATCATAGACATGGTCTTGATTCGGCCCTTTTTCGGATCCATCATAGACATGTTCTTAAGTCGTCCTTTTTTTTTTTTCATTTGTTCATTCAACTATTATTGTTCTATTCAAATTGATTTTATCAATAAGAGTTCAAAGGGGATAATATGGTTTTACATTTGCTCTTTAATTGGCAAGTTTTTATGCTAAGACTAGCTGGGTAGGTAACATCATGCCCTTATGATGCCCAGCGCCCTCCCCCCACCAATTCTTCCTCCCTTCCCCCCCTCAAAAAAAAAAGGCATCAGATAAGAATATGGCTCAAGGTGCAAATAGGGAACTATTCCTTAGCATTTCATGAATCAAAATTAAAAATACCAACGTATGAGCACTTGTTGATATTTACCACCATCATCATGTTCATCTTTTCAATTATCATCATTATGATCTTTATTCATAATGGGTATTCATTCTTACGAAATAAGCAAAAGGTTGATATTGTCCCGAAAGGTAGACCTTGGTGCGAGGGTTAATCCGAATTGTAAACTGACTATCTATTTTATTTAAGTCTAGCTCCAATTTTAGATTAGGTATAAGTTATAAGATGTAAGATATAAGTTAGGAATGTTTATCAAGTTTTAGGTAGTCATGAATTCAAGTTAGTAATGAGATTCGTGTATTGTTTAAGAGATTTTGTAGAGTGAATGTTTAAAGTGGATTAGTAGAATATGAGAGAGAGAGAGAGAGAGAGAGAGAGAGAGAGAGAGAGAGAGAGAGAGTTACAAGGAGTTACAAGGATTTTAGATGTCTCAAAGACGTTTTAGTTCATCCACGAAGACTCCATTTGCTCTTTGGTAGAGCGATTTAGTTTAAGCATTTAGAGTTTTCTTATGATCTTGTCTAACTGATTCTTTAACTCGTGTACCGTGTTTCTGTTTACTACATCCGCTGGAAGTCTATTTCGTCGAGAGAGAGAGAGAGAGAGAGAGAGAGAGAGAGAGAGAGAGTATGCGCAGGATGTCCAAGTGAAAGTCAGATTAAGGCCAACACGTAAAATGTTGCGGTTGGTAAAACTTGAAGTTATAGGCATTAGTAATCATGTAAGCTTCCAGTTCCCCTATCTGAGTGAGGATACCATATTATTATTATTATTATTATTATTATTACTTGCTAAGCTACAACCCTAGTTGGAAAAGCACAATTCTATAAGCCTGAGGGCTCCAACAGGGAAAATAACCCAGTTATGAAAGCTACTTTGTCAAAACTATTTTAAGGATAGCTATTTTGTCAAAATTATTTTAAGGATAACTACGTTGTCGAAACTATTTTAAGGACAGCTACTTTGTCGAAACTATTTTAAGGACAGCTACTTTGTCGAAACTATTTTAAGGACAGCTACTTTGTCAAATCTATTTGAATTAAAGGTACCTTGTCAAAACTATTTTAAGTATAGCTGTTTTCTCATAACTATTTTAAGAATAGCTACTTTCTCATAAGTGTTTTAAGGATAGCTACTTTGTTAAAACTATTTTCAGGATAGCTACTTTCTCATAAGTGTTTTAAGTATAGTTATTTTATCAAAACTATTGCAAGTATAGCTACTTTGTCAAAACTATTGAAAGTATAGCTACTTTGTCAAAGCTATTGAAAGTATAGCTACTTTGTCAAAACTGTTATAAGGACATCTACTTTGCCA
>NC_090745.1:5671913-5674413 GCF_036898095.1 Palaemon carinicauda
CAGGCTCCCGGAGCTGCTGCCCCTGGATTCGCTCCAGTTCACCAGGCCCCTGGATTCGCTCCAGTTCACCAGGCTCCTGTAGCTGCTGCCCCTGGATTTGTTGCCGCCCCTGGATTTGCTGCTGAACCTGTGGCTTCCAACACCATTGAAACTGGAGCAAACGCTGCTGCTGCCTCTGCCGGTTCAAATACTGAGTTTGCTGTTGCTACAAACACTGCTGGTTCAGCTGCTGCTGCTGACGCATCACCAGCCCAAACTGCTACAGCTGAAGCTGCTGAAGCAGAAGCAGCAGCCGCCGCAGCTGCTGAAGCCGAGGCTGCCGCTGCTGCAGCTGCTGAAGCCGAGGCTGCAGCTGCTGAAGCTGCTGAAGCCGAGGCTGCAGCTGCTGAAGCTGAGGCTGCCGAACTCGAGGCAGCTGAGGCTGCTGAAGCTGAAGCCGCTGAAGCTGAAGCCGCTGAAGCTGAAGCCGCTGAAGCTGAGGCTGCTGAAGCTGAAGCTGCTGAAGCCGAAGCTGGTGCTGCATAGAAAGAACTGTCACTATATTTATAATGTAGTCATGTAAATATTTTTTTTTCTCATCTGAAAAAAGTACATTTCTAATATTATTAAGAATGCAAGTATTATTAAAAGATCAAGTGAACTGAGTTTTTTATAACCCTTTATTATAATAGTTAGGAGTAGCACTGTGGACCACAGTTCTTTTGACGCCAGAAATTGGTTAGTGTGGCATAATCAGGCTGTGATGGGTGATTCCTGCAGGATATCATATGCATGGGCTAGTATGGAGTCTTTTGCTTACAGAAGGACCTGGAGGTTGGCAGTCAGTTGCCTCCACCTCTCCCTATCTCTTAACAGTTTGTATCACTTGATTTTGTGAATAATTATCTTCAAAGCCCACTACAATACTGTCTATGTACATTGTCCTCTGTCTGGTTTATGATATAGAAATTAGTCTTTGACTGTAACTGATCCCCTTGGAATATACAGTATGATATCTACTTGTACTATCTTAGAAATTAAACTTGTACAGCTCCAAAAAAATATATATAAATTTTACAACTTAGGTCAACTTAGGTCACTTACCCATCTCGTTAAAAGAATTTGATATCAGATAAGTAAATAAGAAATATTTCTGAATTTGTATGCATGTATATACATAAGAATGTATACAATATAAACTTATGTATGAATTTTTTAATAAGGATACCGTAACATGGTGAATAGGTTTGTGTGTCGCTAGAGTTATCAAAGCTGTACTAGTCAGCGCCACCCATACTAAGTTGGTTCGCTGCGAGCAATCACTCGAAAATCTCCCGCCATCATCAATCTGCAGTTAGCAAATATATATATATATATATATATATATATATATATATATATATATATATATATATATATATATATATATATATATATATATTATATATATATATATATATATTATATATATAATTTATATGTGTGTATTTATATATATATATATATATATATATTTATATATATGTATATATTTATACATATATATACATATATATACACATATACATATATACATATACATATATACATATATACATATATATGTACATATATATATCCATCTATATATATATATATATATTATATATGTATATATATATGTATATATATATATATATGTATATATATATATATATATATATATATATATATATATATGTATATATATATGTATATATATATATGTATATATATATGTATATATTTATATGTATATATATATATGTATATATATATATATATATATATGTATATATGTATGTATATATATATATGTATATATATATATATATATATATATATATATATATATATATATATATGTATATATATGTGTATATATATATGTATATATATGTGTATATATATATATGTATATATATATGTATATGTATATATATGTATATATATATATGTGTATATATATTAGCCAGGGGGAAATAATAGCAACGATGACAACTATAATGATAACGAGGATGACTAGGATAACGATGATGATATCAATAACGATGATAATGATAATGATGATAATGACAATAACGATAAGAATGACGACATCAATGACGATCACGACAACGATAACGATGATAAAGACAATAACGATAACAATGATGACAACAAAAATGATAACAATCATGATAACAATATTGAGGATGACGACAATAACGAGGATGACGACGATAACAATGATGACAACGATAACTATAAGGATGATAACGATAACGATGATGGCAACAATATTGAGGATGACAACGATAATGATTATGGCATTGATAACGAGGATGTCGGCATTAACGATGATGACAATGATAACAATGATGACTACGATAACAATAATGATAATAGCGATAACAATAATGATGATAACAATAACGATGATGACAACGATAACGATGATGCCAATGATGATAATGATGCCAACGATAACGATGATGACAACGATAACAATAATGATAACAAC
>NC_090745.1:5684413-5701913 GCF_036898095.1 Palaemon carinicauda
GTATAACCAAACACCTTGTATTAAGAGAGAAGGAAGTGGGCACACTCTGCGCAGTAAGGGTGGTACAGGGCATGCTTCCTCAGAGCCAGGTGCGTCAGGAATTGCTGTGTCCAACCGTACCATGGTCCAAATTGGGCAGCCAAATTTGAACAAACTCAATCGATGAAATTTTTGGAAATTTGATATTGTATTATTCTCAATTTCATAATTTTGTATTATTTTCAATTTCATGATTTCGTATTTTCAATTTCATGATTTTGTATTATTTTCAATTTCATAATTTTGTATTTTCAATTTCATGATTTTGTATTATTTTCAATTTCATAATTTTGTATTTTCAATTTCATAATTTTGTATTTTTAATTTCATGATTTTGTATTTTTAATTTCATGATTTTGTATTATTTTCAATTTCATGATTTTGTATTATTTTCAATTTCATGATTTTGTATCATTTTCAATTTCATGATTTTGTATTATTTTCAATTTCATGATTTTGTATTATTTTCAATATCATTATTTTGTTAACTAGAGGTAAAGGAACTTTATTTTCAAGAATTCAGTAGTTTAAAACAGCTTATGGTAGAAACAGTAAATTCTCTCTCTCTCTCTCTCTCTCTCTCTCTCTCTCTCTCTCTCTCTCTCTCTCTCTCTCTCTCTCTCTCTCTCTCTAAGGAAAGATAACCTATCTGAGTGGGGATACCTTAACTAGGTGAAAGGGTTTGAGTATCGCCATGATCAGCAAAGCTGCACTAGTCAGGGCCACCCGTACTAGGTTGGTTTACAGTAAACGATCAGACGAAAATCTCCTACCATCACCAATCCGCACTGGCCAGCGTGGTGTAAAATATGGCCAAATCCCAGACATGAAATGATTTATCTGAGGCCTTTCTACTAAAGTGGTCTAGAAACGTTTGTATTTCTTGTTATTGGTATTTTTGTATATACTGTATACATATATATGTATATATAATATATACATATATATACATGTATATATAGATGTATATATATAGTATTTGTATATAAAAAAACATACATTGGATATATATATATATATATATATATATATATATATATATATATATATATATATATATATATATATATATATATATATATATAAAACACACACACATATATATATATATATATATTATATATATAAAACACTCGCATGTATATATATATATACATAAGTATATATATGTATATATATGTATGCATATGTATATATATATATATATATACAGTATATATACATACATATGTGTATATATACAGTATATATATGTATATGTATATATATATATATACACATGTATAATATGTCTGTGTTTGATACATATAAATATTATATATATATATATATATATATATATATATATATATATATATATATATATATATACAAAGATAATGTGTGAGAGAGAGAGAGAGAGAGAGAGAGAGAGAGAGAGAGAGAGAGAGAGAGAGAGAGAGAGAGAGAGACTAGGACGTTGTCACTGCTTTCAGCAAAGGTTAAAAGAGAGAACGACTGCTCCTTCGCTCCCTCCTTCCCTCCTTCCCAAGGTGAATCGGAAATTCCTTCGTCAATAAAGGAAAAGAGAAAATATCTGTGTGTGCACATGAGCAAATTTATCCAGAGCTTGAAAGGGCTATTTAACTTCGTTTTGTATTCAGTATAGATTTATTCTAAACAAGGTCGTCATCCTGTTTTTTTCCATGAGAAGTTATACTTTAAAATGTGTCTTATATGTAAATAGGATTTTTAAGATATTGGCATTATATTTTGGGATGGCTCTCTACTTGGAAATGGATATTCTATTTATTTTATATCTCTATTTTTATCACCTTTTATCAATGTTTTTTTATTTTTTTTTGGGGGGGGGATTTAGTTACTTATCATTTAATCACTAGGTTTATATTATTTCTTTCTTCACTGCTGTAATATATCCATCGTTTCACCTCTACATACTTTTATTATTATTATTATTATTATTATTATTATTATTATTATTATTATTATTATTATTGTTGTTGTTGTTGTTGTTATTGTTATTGTTATTGTTATTGTTATTTATTATTTAATTATTTATAATTAATTTTTTATCATCTATTTATTTGTTATTTATTATTTATTATTATTTATTATCTATTTATTTGTTATTTATTATTTATTATTATTTATTATTTATCATTTCTTATCGTTCATTATTTTTATTATTATTTTTTATTATTTACTATTATTTATTATTTATTATTATCTTTTGTTTATTATTATTTATTATTTATTATTATTTACTATTTATTATTTATTATTTATTATTTATTATTTATTATTATTTCTTATTTAATTTATTATTATTACTTGCTAAGCTACAGTTGGAAAACCAGGATACTATAAGCCCAGGGGCTCCAACAAGGAAAATAGCGCTTTGAGGAAAGGAAACAAAGAAAAAATTAAGTATTCTAAGAACAGTAACAACATTAAAATAAATATTTCCTAAATAAACTATAAAAAACATTAACAAAACATAAGGAAGAGGAATAAGATAGAACAGTGTGCCCGAGTGTACCCTCAAGCAAGAGAACTCTAACCTAAGACAGTGGAAGACCATGGTACAGAGGTTGGGTTACGAAAACCACTAATTACTTTATAATTGATAATAGAAATTAATTTCGAGTTACTTTAAATTTTTTCTGTTGGATTTTAGAATACTTAATTCATAACTCTGACCATCCTTTACATTCAAATCTCCCTGGACTATACTATCCTGTTCGTAATACTAGGCAGGCAGTTAATTATAATAGCCAGGCCTTCTCCATCATGAGGCTCAATACTACGCAGTATTCTAGAAATTTTATTCCAGCTGTGACCAAGTTATGGAATGATCTTCCTAATTGGGTACTTGAATTAGTAGAACTTCAAAAGTTCAAAGTTGGAGCAAATGTTTTTATGTTGACCAGGCTGACATGAGTCTTTTTATAGTTTATATATGACATATCTGTTTTTGACGTTGTTGATAGTTTATATATGACATATTTATTTTGACGTTGTTACTATTTTTAGAATGATTTATTGTTAATTTGTTCCCATTTATTTATTTCCTTATTTCCTTTCCTCACTGGGCTATTTTTCCCTGTTGGAGCCATTGTGCTTATAGCATCTTGCTTTTCCAACTAGGGTTGTAGCTTGGCTAGTAATAATAATAATAATAATAATAATAACAAGCTAGGTTCCTCAACAAAGTCTGTTGTTAAGGGTAAAAATATCTTTATAGTTTTTGTTACTATTAACATACTTTTATGCAGATCATGTTTAATTCTATCATCAGCATTATTTATAGAGAATGCATACACAAACACGTATGTATGTATGCATATATATGTATATATATATATATATATATATATATATATATATATATATATATATATATATATATATATATATATATATACATAGATAGATAGATGTTTGCTTATACAGATGAATATCTATCTATGCATTCACATACATACATAAATATATACATATAATTATACATATATACGGTATATATATATACATAGATACATACAGATATTGATGATATATATATGCATATATATATATATATATATGCATATATATATATATATGCAAATATGTGTATATATACATACATACACACACACACACATATATATATATATATATATATATATATATATATATATATATATATATATATATATATATATATAATGTTAATAATATATTCAATTTTAAGCCACTAATTTGGGATTTGAATTCTACCTATACTTTATTCTAAAGTGTATTCTCAACCCAACATAAATAACCTTCGAATCTTATAAACAGACGAATCACGTCTCCAGGAATTCAAATGAGTCAAAAAAAGCATTTGGATAAAATGCTGACTTAGTAAATCAAAGGAAAACTTAACTTACATCACAACTCTGTTCACTCTTGCGAAACCAAGGCTATACCGGCTGGCTTTGTTTCCTCCAAAAGGATTGAACTTCAAATAAGGAGTGTATTAAAAAAAAAAAAAAAAAAAAAAAAAAAAAAAAAAAAAAAAAAAAAAAAATATTTCTTTGTGGTCCGAGAAAGGATGATTTGATGTTGGGACACTATATGTCACAGGGAACCGATTGACATTTTGGCGGTTCCTACAAAGGTGTTCGTTCGTTTACCCGTGAAATAATTGTCGCTCCTGGCCAGGTTTTTGACGTATATAAGGCGCTGGAAGGACACGACGAGTCACAGTCCTTCCTTGGCCCGTGAACTGAAACAGTTGCAACATGAGATTCCTGGTAATTATTTTTATCATTTGTATCTTTGTGCTGATTTTGATTAGGTTTTGACGTACTGTTGATGATCAATAGATCATGCACTTAAAATGTTTCATTAAAAAAAAAACGGTAAATGCCTGGCAACATTTATTTGAAGATTTTTACCGTTTTAAAAACGGATATATTGACGTGAAGGAGAGAGATTGCGGTCACCAACCCGTTTCAGCTAATTACTGAGTAGGGGTAGAAATTACGATCGCCTGTATTTAACTGAAATACGGCTGAGAACAGTAGATTTCTACGGAGAATTTCCGATTAAAATTGCTGTTTATTTTAACTGTGGTTAAGATAAATCTATTTCACAATTAGGGACAGTGCCAGAATGCACAAGCTATGGTTCAGGGAAACTTCATTCTTCCCTGTTTAAGGCATAGGAAATTATTATAGGAGTATTGTGGTTATGAAAGGAAATTTGTTATAGGAATATGATGGTTATTAAAGGAAATATGTTATAGGAATATGATGGTTATTATGACAGGAAATTTGTTATAGGAATATGGTTGTTATGACAGGAAATTTGTTATAGGAATATGGTTGTTATGACAGGAAATTTGTTATAGGAATATGGTGGTTATGAAAGGAAATTTGTTATAGGAATATGGTGGTTATGAAAGGAAATTTGTTATAGGAATATGGTGGTTATGAAAGGAAATTTGTTATAGGAATATGGTGGTTATGAAAGGAAATTTGTTATAGGAATATGGTGGTTATGAAAGGAAATTTGTTATAGGAATATGGTGGTTATGAAAGGAAATTTGTTATAGGAATATGGTGGTTATGAAAGGAAATTTGTTATAGGAATATGGTTATGAAAGGAAATTTGTTATAGGAATATGGTGGTTATGAAAGCAAATTTGTTATAGGAATATGGTGGTTATGAAAGCAAATTTGTTATAGGAATATGGTGGTTATGAAAGGAAATTTGTTATAGGAATATGGTGGTTATGAAAGGAAATTTGTTATAGGAATATGGTGGTTATGAAAGGAAATTTGTTATAGGAATATGGTGGTTATGAAAGGAAATTTGTTATAGGAATATGGTGGTTATGAAAGGAAATTTGTTATAGGAATATGGTGGTTATGAAAGGAAATTTGTTATAGGAATATGGTGGTTATGAAAGGAAATTTGTTATAGGAATATGGTTGTTATGACAGGAAATTTGTTATAGGAATATGGTGGTTATGAAAGGAAATTTGTTACAGGAGTATTGTGGTTACGCCATAGAAACTCTGAAGTCCTGCATACCATATTCGCTACAGTGAGATGGTATCGATTACGTCGATTTGCAATATAGCTTTATGGTTATGACAATTTCCTTAAAAGTTATTATTTCTTCTATTGAAAAGAGATGGCATAGGCAGCTTTGATTAGAGTAGGATAGCGGTTATGACCCAGAATGATAGTACAAAGTAACTTTACCATAGATTTTTTTTTTTTTTTTTTTTTTTTTTTTTTTTTTTTTTTTTTGAAACATGGTCTTCTCGTGAGAGAAAGTTTTCTGTTTTTAAATGTTAAACACTCTTACTAGATATTAAAATTTCAATGTCCTATATTTTTGGTATTCAAGAAATAAACTATTTTTATTCAGGAAATATTGAATAAAAATTTCACTGAAATGAGATTAAATACTTTCATTTAGACCATTTTTTTTATAAATTAAAAGGTTCAAATTAAGCTTTGCGATACTTATATTTAAACTCTTTATTGTGATTAACTAATTAAAGAGATACAGAAAACTGTACCAACTATATATCTTTGTTCTTAATACCGCTATGTTTGTCGTATGAAACCCTTCTTACCAGTTAGCCTCGTTAATAAATGAAAAAAGGGAAATATATAAAAATTAAAATAATGTGTTTACACGAGTCTATTTAGTTACGTAATACATTTTAAAAATGCTGTATTTAAGAAATGGTCGTAGATCTGATGAAGAAAAAGTTTATTTACGCAGCTTTTTGTCCTATTTCATTTCATTGTCGAAGTTTTTTTTCAACTTAACTGTATATTGGGGATACGCCATTAGAACAAGAGAGCTACAGGAAATATACAACATAATATCAGCTTACAAAACCTATCTTTAACCACTGCACTGGTATTAGGTCAACATAGAATGGTCAAAGGATAGCTGTAACGAATGCTATACTCAACGCAACGAGAAAGGGCCGATCGAGGAGGGCATGCACCTGACTTTCAACGGATTCCCCTCAATTGCTTTCCTTCTCCAACCCCACTCCATCTCCTTACACTCTCTGTTCTCACCTTCTTTCTCTTTATATATAATTTGATTTATTTCCGAAATTAATCTAACTTTTTCCACATCAATAGTAAACTTCTTGACTTGCTTTCAGTACAACGATTTCTCCCCCTCCTAAACGAAACACATAAGAATCGACCCTCCCACGCTCATATGCCAGATGCTGCCACTACACAAAATCTTAACACGCGCACACTCTTGCAATAGCTGTTCCCCTGCTTCAAGCTAGCTATATGGTCATATTCATAGCCAAGCAATTATCTACAACATGTGTTTCTTGGAAGAAAAGTTAAATAGCGAGAGAGAGAGATAATTTCAGATACACTAATTTTTATAGAAACAGAAAGAGGGAGAAAGAAAGAAATAGAGATAAAGATGAAAGGGGAAGGGTTGGAGATGTGGCACCATTGGAGGGATCTGTTTCAAAACAGGTGCACTCCCCTATCGGCCCTCTCTTGCTGTGTTGAATATAGAAACCAAACATAAACAAAATTAAATTTCCACATTACCAAATACCAAATCAAATATTTCAGTACTATGTATTTACATTTTCTCTAAAAGTTGTTTTGCCACATGTCTGTAAATGACCTTTCTGTAGTTTACCTACCATCACTTGATTCCTCCGTCAGGTATTATCCTGCCTGGTAGCCATGTGCTGCGCACGGCCCCACAGCGTCTCCACTGCTGCTGAAGGGGCAGCTGGTGAGGGACACTCCGCCACAGCTGCTGACACTGGTGCACAAGAAACCACTGCTGAAGTTGGCCACACCGGCGCTAAATCTTCAGGCGCTGCTGAAGCTACCTATGCTGAGGTTTCAGGTGCTGGATTCGGTGCTGAAGCTGGAGAAGCCGGGGAACTAGGCGAAGCCGGGGAAGTAGGAGAGGCCGGTGAATTAGGTGAAGCTGGTGAAGTAGGAGAAGCCGGTGAATTAGGTGAAGCCGGTGAAGTAGGAGAAGCTGGTGAATTAGGTGAAGCCGGTGAATACGGTGAAGCTGGTGAAGCCGGAGAAGCTGGTGAATATGGTGCCGAAGCTGAAGCCGGAGAAGCTGGTGAATACGGTGCCGAAGCTGAAGCTGGTGAATATGGTGGCGAAGCTGGTGAGGCAGGCGAAGCTGGTGAGGCAGGCGAAGCTGGTGAGGCAGGCGAAGCTGGTGAGGCAGGCGAAGCAGGCGAAGCTGGCGAAGCAGGTGAAGGTGGTGAAGGTGAAGCCGGTGGGGAGGGTGGCGAGGGAGAAGCCGGTGGCGCATAAGGAGGGACTGTGATGCCTAGATTTTAAGATTTAAATTTATACATATCTTTAATGACGAGAAATATATATTACATGTTAATAACGATTACAGTATTAAACAATAATTCTGATCTGTGTATTTTATTGGCATCTTTTTACCTTTTAACTTAATAACCAAAGAATAAAGAGAGAATTTTTTTTCATGGTATGCCTTCAGACTAATATAGGCATCCTTTAATTGACAAATAACTTAGCAAAACTTTAGGTAATTAAAATAAATAAAACATATTTATCGTGAGCACCTTGGGCTAATGTTTGATGATTATCAGTGTTTTTTTTTTTTTTTTTTTTTTGCATAAACAAGCTGGCTGTCAACAATGTTTCCTAATATGCAAAATCTTCGTTGTTGAGGTTTTCATGTCATATATTTTCATGTGAGATTTGCCACTTCCTTGGGGTTCATGGCTGTGGAAGCCCATTGAAAACATCCCTTCCTGGCAGTCTGTTGGACGGTTGTCAGACCTACTCAAGCTCAGTGGGTTCTAATAGTGCTGCAACCTCACCATCCTTGTGAGCTAGGGTATTTCAGAGAGCCTATAGGTCTACCTGCTAAGTCATCAGCAGCCAATATTTGGCCCTTGCTGGTCCTAGCTTAATGAAGAGGGGTCTTGGACGTTGATCAAACTTCATTTACAGTCTATCAAATTTCTTAATCTTAATCTAGATGATATTCTCGGGCACAGTCGTCCAATTAGTTCGTTATGCATGTTTCATAAGATTTTTCATAATTCTGACCATCCTTTACATTCATATCTTCCCGGACAGTACCATCCTGTTCGTAATACTGGGTTGGCAGTTAATTCTAATAGTCATACCTTCATCATGAGACTCAATATACACTGAATTCTAGAAGTTGATTCGGTAGAACTTCAGGAGTTCAAACTTGCAGCATTTTTTTTTATTTTGAACAGGCTGACATAAATCTATTTATAGTTTATATACTATTGCCACTGTTCTTAAAATATTTCATTTTAATTTCTCATATTTTCCCATATAGTTTATCTTATTACCTTCCCTCGCTGGGCTATTTATCCTTGTTGGAGCCCTTGTGCTTATTGCATTCTGCTCTTTCAACTAGGGTTGTAGCTTAGCTAGTAATGATGATAATATATGGTCTGTCTCTAGGGGTTTGTCATGTCCCTTACCTCAACCATTCATGAGCGACCTTTATACACCACAGCTATCAGTCTTTCGTGTCTGAGATCGGTAGAATAACAAGATCTACTTAACTTATTATAGCATTTAACATTTCTTAAAATTAATCCCTTCATCTCTGACTGATGCCTTCTGTCATAGCAGAAAGAAAATTTTGAAAAGTTTAAAATTATCTTTGTGTCAAACCCGTGTGGATTTTAATATTATTTGGATAATACATAGACTACAGCATATCCAAATAATAAATAAACTCAAGACATGCACTCCAAGAAAGAAGAATAAATGGTATTTACTAGTCAAGCTAGTCTTTGGAGTTGATAACAAAAGCTATTGCCACACCAGATATCAAATAAGTCTGTTAGTTCAATTGTCTTATCATAGATGAGGGAGGTAATGACTTTCGATTTCCATTTTGGATGAGTCTGCTTGCTAAATGCCTGCGAAGGTACTGTCTCCCTGCGGTTAATTATTATTTTCACGTTATTCTGATGACTCTGAGCACATCATCATGAATGGCTGAAGCTTATATAGGATATATCTCGCATAAGCAATTTTTACATCAATCCAGATACTTGTTATTTAATGATCACTGTTACCAGGCTGCATCTGAGTAATTCACCAGGCTGCTCTAATAACTCTGTGAATAACTTACCAGGATGCTCTGATAACTCTCTAACTATACCAGGCTGATCTGATAACTCTGTGAGTAACTTACCAGGATACTCTGATAATTCTTTAACTATACCAGGCTGCTCTTATAACTCTGTGAGTATTTTAATGATGATTTATCCCGCTAAGACCCAAATTAATAATTTACCCGAAAGGGTTTGTACCCTTCGATCTTTTGTAAAAACAATGGTAGATTGGAAGATGGCCTTAGAGCTTTGATAGACTAGCAATGGATAGACACGCTCAATGTAACAACTTGTCTGCAACAAAAAAAAAATTGCGATGAAAGTCAAACAGTAAAATGATATATGAAAAGGTAAAGCTCATAAGATTACTAATAAAGTGTAAACTACTATTAGAACAACTACTGAATTCTGAAATAGAGAGAGGAGTTCAATGAAGCACAGAGGGTGGAAGGGTCAGTGAGGAAGATACGGATTACAGAAGTGAAGTGGGCATTGAATGAAATGAAAAATGGTGAAGCAACAGGTCCATCAGAGTTTCAAGTTGAAATATTCAAAATACTAGATACAGAGGTGGAAGAATTGATGCTGGGTTTACTAGGAATATGAGAAGATAAAATAATGCTTAAAGACTGGGAGGAAAGAGTAATGGGTTATAAATTTGTTAAGGTACTAGATCAGAGATTTAGAGAGATTACAAAGATTGGAAAACAGCATTGGGGATTCATGAGGGGGAGAGTCTGTGGATGTCATCTTAATGGTAAGGCAGCAGCAGGTAAAGAGGCTAATGGGAAACCAGAAGCTCTTTCTGTATTCAAGTAGATCTATAGAAGGCTTATGATAGAATACCAAGGTGAGGAAAGTCCCAGAGAGGTTGGTTAGAATAGTTGAGATGGTGTACAAAAGAACAAAGACGAAAGTAATAACAGCTGTTGGATTACACCAGGGGTCAGCATTAGGCTAGCACTTACCTGTGGTGGTTACGGGTGTGTTAAATAAGGAGATCAGAAACAAAGAGCTTTGGGAGTTATATGCCGATGATTTGGTGATTACCCTTATACAGGGTTTTTAGAGTGACAGGGGTCCTTGGAGAGGGGTTGCTTGAGGGTAATTGCGAATAAGACTAAGATTTCAATGAGCTGCAAGGAAGGTAGTGTCAGGATAACCATACATGAAAGTAAAGGTTCGGATATAAAACAGTTAGAAAAATTTAAATACTTAGGATCTACCATAAGTCAGGAAAGTGGATTTGAAGTTGATGATATGATATAAGCAGCCAGGGGAAGTGGAGGAAGGTAGTGGGAGTGGTATGTGATAAGAAAATACCAATTAAGCCAAAAGTCAAGATCTATAGAACAATAAAAGACCAGTGTTAATGTAAGGATCTGAAACGTGTGCTCCAAAATGATGAAGATGAAAGGGGAAGGGTTGGAGACGTGGCACCAATGGAGGGATCTGTTTCATAACAGGTGCACTCCCCTATCGGCCCTCTCTTGCTGCGTTGAATATAGAAACCAAACATAAACAAAATCAAATTTCCACATCACCAAATACCAAATCAAATAATTCATTGCTATGCATTTCTATTTTCTCAAAGATGTTTTGCCACATGTCTGTAAATGACCTTTCTTTAGTTTACCTACCATCACTTGATTCCTCCGTCAGGTATTATCTCTTGAGAGAACAGAGATGAGAATGCTGAGGTAGTTTATGGGAATATCACTGCTTGAAAGATTGGAAAATGATGAAAGAAGAATGGTAGGCATAGTAATGATTACAGAGGTGATAAGAGTCTCACGATTGAGATGGTGTGGACATGTGGTGAGGATGGATGGTAGGGAGAGAGTGAGGAGGGCTTGGGAGGTCAATGTTAGAGGGGAAGATCAAGAGGGAGGTACTTGTTAGAGGGGAAGATCAAGAGGGAGGTAGAGGATTAGGTGGTGAAATAAGGTGAAGGATGCCCTGAAGAGCAGAGGTTTGGTGGAAGTGATGCCTTTGATAGAGGGCATTGGAGAGAACGGATCAGGCAACCGACGCTTTAATGTAGAAGTAATAATGGGAAAGAAGATATATATTATATAAATTATATTATACATATATATATATATATATATATATATATATATATATATATATATATATATATATATATTAACAGGCAGACAGATAGATATTTAGACAGACAGAAAGATAGATAGATACAGATAAATAGATAGATATACAAATGTACAAAATATTAATCCTTTTTATGCCATTGATGTGAAGTTTTGATATTTACATATACGCTAGTCAATAACTGATGTCTTCAAATCAATTTAACAGGCGAATCATGCTTTAGCGATGTTAATTAAATGTCCCAGAAATATTCAGCTAATATCCCAAGTTAGTAAATCAAGAATAACCTAACTTACATCACAACTTAGTCCATTGTTACTAAGACAAGTCTAGCAACGGCCTTTGTTTCCACAGAAGTAGGGAAGTTGAGATATGGAATGAACCTAAAGAAATACTATATGATAAAAAAGAGATTCGGTATTTCTTTGGGGTCATAAAAGGATGATTTGATGTTGGGACACTATATGTCGTAGGGAACCAATTGGCAGTTTGGGGTTCCTACAAAGGTGTTCGTTCGTTTACCCATAGAATAGTTGTCGCTCCTTGCCAGGTTTTTGACGTATATGAGCGCTAGAAGGACACAAGTAGGCACAGTCCTAACTTGGCCTCCGAACAGAAGCGGTTGCAACATGAGATTCCTGGTAATTATTTGTGGTTATTTGATGTTTAGTGCTGATTTTGATTAGGTTTTGACGTACTGTTGATGATTGATAGATGCTGTTTATAACATGGTATCTTATCATGGGAGGATGGTGGTCATGACAGGAAATCCTTTGTAGGAATATGGTGGTTACGACTTAGGAACTTCGTTCCAGCAAATATTTTTCTGGGAAATACAGTCTTTCTCGTGGGATTGTAAATGTTTTTTCTAACGGTTGATTCTATAGAAAAACAACAACATTTAAACGTGTGAAATTATATTTGACAAAAGTTAAAGTATGTTTAATTCATTTTGTAAGCACTTGTATCGAAATGGTCCCAAAGCATCAATTGATAACAAGATTTTTTATGTTTTTCTGTTTTCGTAAGTTATAATTTCCTACATTTATATAAGAGCAACTTCACTGCTTGAACTTTGCATTTTAGTATAACCCTACTTTGTTCATACCCAAAATCCCCCCGAAAAAAAGACTAAGATGCTTTATGTGTGGTAGATAAAACTCCATTTAGATATACATCTGTTTTGTCCTTTACTTAAATTCATATTGTTGAAGGTTTTATCTACTCAAAAATCCCTATGGCATTTAGTCCCTCCATTTGGTATTAATATTTGGTCTAGCTCATGGACTATTAAGGCTGTTTTACAACATCCCTATAAATGACTTATCTTTTGCTTATGTGCGTGAACAGGTATTTCTTGGAAGAAAAAACAAGTAGAAAGAGAGCAACTAAGAGTGGAAGAATCAGTTTCAAACCAGATGCCCTCCCCAAACAGTCCTTTCTCGCTGCGTTGAGTATAGATCCCAAGCATCAATAGAATCACTAAATAACACTTCAAAGAATTCAGTGCTATGCATTTATATTTTCTCTTAAGGGGGTTTTGTCACATCTCTGTAAATATCCTTTCTTTTGTTCACTTGAATTCTCAGTCAGGTATTATTCTGCCTGGTAGCCATGTGCTGCGCACGGCCCCATGGCGTTTCCACTGCTGCTGAAGGAGCAGCTACTGAGGGACGCTCTGCCACAGCTGCTGACATTGGTGCACAGGAAACCGCTGCTGAAGTTGGCCACACCGGTGCTGAATCTTCAGGCGCTGCTGAAGCTACCCATGCTGAGGTTTCAGGTGCTGGATTTGCTGCTGAAGCTGGAGAAGCTGGTGAATTAGGTGAGGCCGGTGAACTAGGAGAGGCCGGTGAATATGGTGAAGCCGGTGAATATGGTGAATCCGGTGAATATGGTGAATCCGGTGAATATGGTGAAGCCGGTGAATATGGTGAAGCCGGCGAAGCCGGAGAAGCTGGTGAATACGGTGGAGAAGCTAGTGAAGCCGGTGAAGCAGGAGAAATCGGTGAAGGTGAAGCAGGGGGTGAAGGTGAAGCTGGTGGAGAGGGTGGTGAGGGAGAAGCCGGTGGAGCATAAGGAGGGACTGTGATAACTAGATTAAAAGATTTGAATTTATACCTATCTTTCATCACGAGAAATATATATTATATGTAAACGATAATTACAGTATTAAACAATTGGTTTCATTCGTGTATCTTATTAGTATTGTTTTGCCTTTTTAACTTTTCAACCAAAGAATAGCCTATTGGAAGTGTCCCGCTCTGGCAATCTGGTGGTGGACTGTTGGTACCGTCCATGCCTGGTCATCGCCAGACTGGGGTGCAAGTCCCGCTCAAACTCGTTAGCTCCTTTGGTCGCTGCACCCTCGCCATCCTTGTGAACTAGAGATGGGGTGTTTGGGGGAGCCTATAGATCTACCTGGTGAGACATCAGCAGCCATTCCCTGGCCCTCCCTGGTCTCCTAGCTTGGGTGGAGATGGGTCTTGGGTGCTGATCATATATATATATGGTCAGTCTCTAGGATATTATCCTGCTGTGGCAATATCACTGTCACTTGTCTCTGCCATTCATGAGCGGACTTTAAACCTTTAAACGTGAGTTCACGACCCGCTCAAGCTAGGTTGTTTCCAGTAGTCTGCAACCTAACCATCCTTGTGAGCTAAGGATGGAGTGTTTTTGGGAGCCTTATTAACTTCCCTAATGAGTTATTAGCTGCCATTGCTTGGGTATCCCTGGTACTAGCTATGGGCTCGTCTCTGGGGATATTGTTCTAGCCCTTGCATTTGCCACTCACAAGTGACCTTTAAAGTTTTGGGGATTATCTGCTTGATGATTATCAATTGTTTATGCCAGGTGATTGCCAGACTGGGGTTCGAGCCCCGCTCAAACTTGTCAAGTTCCTCTGGTCGCTGCAACCTCACCATCCTTGTGAGCTAAGGATGGGGGTTTTGGGTGAGCCTATAGGTCTATCTGCTAAATTATCAGCAGCCATTACATGGCCCTCCTTGGTCCAAGCTTGGATGGAGAGGGGGCTTGGGCGCTGATCATATGTAATATGGTCAGTCCTGCTTGACAGGGCAATGTCACTGTCCCTGGCCTCTGCCATTTATGAGCGGCTTTTAATCCTGTAAACCTTTTTTCTGCGTTGGACTTATCCAGTGAGAGTTAACATTATTGTCTCTAGGATATTATCCTGCGCCCAAGACCCATCTCCACCCAAGTTAGGAGACCAGGGAGGGCCAGGGAATGGCTGCTGATGTCTCACCAGGTAGATCTATAGGCTCTCCCAAACACCCCATCTCTAGCTCACAAGGATGGTGAGGTTGCAGCAACCAAAAGTTAACCTCATCTGCAAACAGGATCTTAGTTGAAAAGTTTGCGTCATCATTTTATTTGCTTGATGCGCATTCACAAAATTCCAATCGTTTATCTTGCCCATCTTCACTCACATGCTGTAGCATCTGCAATTTGTATGGATGCCACACTGTTAAAAACTTGCATTATAAAAACTGTAAATATCTGGCAACATTTATTCCAGGATCTTTTACCGTTTTAAAACCGGATACATTGACGTAAAGGAGTGATATTACGGTTACCAACCCGTAAAAGATAATACCAAAGCATGGTAAAAATTACGGTCGCCCGTATTTTGCTGAAATACGGTTGAGAATAGTATATTTTTACGGAGAATTTCAGATTACAATTACGGTTTATTTTAACAGTGTACCTAACTTTTTCAAAATGCGCCCGATGTTCCTTCGTGTACTTCTACTGGAGCTCTGTGCTATTGTCCCCTTAGAAATATCGAGCCTAAAATTACCAAGTCTACACAACACGAGAATTGTTGAAATCTACATCCTCAACCAGTCAATATTAGTTCCATTAAAGGAGCCAAAATCGTTTAATATGATATTTAGATCTAAAATTATCGGATAAGATCCAAATTAGTAGACTGAGGTGGTATGGTCATGTCATGAGAAGAGATGAACAGTATATTGGGAGGAGAGTGGTGGAAATGGAGGTACAGGGAACGAGAAGGAGAGGGAGACCAAAGCGAAGGTGGATGGACTGTATCAAGGATGACCTTCGATCAAAGGGATTAACCGGTGATGAAGTGTGGGACAGAGGTAGATGGAGAAAGCTGGCCAAAAACATCGACCCCACATAAAGTGGGAAAAGATGCAGACAAAGATGATGATGAAGATCTAAAATTATATGATGTTTAATATGTCAGCCTTAAATTGTTTAAAAAAAAAAAACTCTTTTCGTCCTTTCCAGGGGCAGCTATTATTGACTGAGTGTTATTCAATTAGAATAATTAAACTTTAAAAACCAACAAAATAATGTTGAAAGATTTCCATTATTGTCAATTCGAGTATTTTTTTTTCTTATTTTTTTTTTTTTTTTGTAAAATGGAGAAGAACAATTTTCCATATAATAAGGAAATGAGATACGCGTAGGATAATAAAATCTAGGAAAGAATGGAGAATATTTATTTTTGAGAGAGAGAGAGAGAGAGAGAGAGAGAGAGAGAGAGAGAGAGAGAGAAGGTCGCAGCTGTTATAATTTACATTACAGTTTTCATGAAATTTTACTATTTTTCTACTTAGGAATACATTGAGAGAGAGAGAGAGAGAGAGAGAGAGAGAGAGAGAGAGAGAGACAGGAACTCATATTTGATCAAGGAATAGGCGTATCCAGAAATTTGACTCTTGGCGTATGTTTTTATCATTCTCAGTGAATTAAGACAAGTACACCAAAGAGAAAGTTTCCTTTTTGCTTCAAGGAGGAATGTTAGTGGAGGCGACACCCTTTATTTACAGGAAAGGAAGGCAAAATAAATAAAAGATAATGCTTTAGTGGTTGAAAGTTTATCCTGAATTCGAGATCAAGGTTAAGCACCATCGATTATAACCTAGAATTCAAGCGACGTTGAATGATTTAAGAGATATTTATGAGCTTTTATCTTGTAATTCTACAGTAGTAGTAATAATAATAATAATAATAATAATAATAATAATAATAATAATAATGATAATAACCTTTATTCTAATAATACTTACTACTACTACTACTACTACAACTACTACTAATAATAATAATAATACTGATAATAATAATAACCTTTATTCTAATAATAATAATAATAATAATAATAATAATAATAATAATAATAATAATGTAGCCTCCATTACTCTTCCCATATTTACTCAAATATAGTATTAATATACATTTTTCTATTCTCATGTATAATTTTTAGTTATTTCTATATTCCCTTAACGCAATGGGCTGCTTTCCTTTTTGGAGGCATTGGGCTTATGATGATAATAATAATAATAATAATAATAATAATAATAATAATAATAATAATAATACAACAACAACAACAATATAGATATTTTAGTGACTTTTGTGGTGTAAGAACATACATCGAAAAAATTTTGCTTCATCTTTTTATTTTTTATGATCTAATGATGACTTGACTGTATGACAAAAGTATGTGAACGACTGCAGATAACTTGCTAGAATTCTATTTTTATTTTTATTTATCAAGGTCTGTAATAAGGTCTACTTAGAAATTTTACTTAAATAAAAAATACCGTTATATACGAGGCGGTATTATTCATTCATAAGGGATAAGGAAAACCTTTTTTTTATTTTTATTTTTATCCACGCAGTATTCTTAAATGATT
>NC_090745.1:5714413-5721913 GCF_036898095.1 Palaemon carinicauda
GTAATAATAATAGTAATAATAATAATAATTACATGAAAGAGGTTATGTTTAGATATGCATAAGGATGGATAGGGTGAGGAACAAGAAAGTGGGATGAAATTAAAGATAAATTGAGCGAGAACTTTTGGGGCGAACTAATTTCTGTTCCCAATAAACTAACAACTTCATTTAATGATATAAACCACCAGAAAGAGAGAGAGAGAGAGAGAGAGAGAGAGAGAGAGAGAGAGAGAGAGAATCGAAAGTAAAAGCCATTTTATATTAATAGATAAAGTATCTTGAAAATTCTTTGACTGAAAGATAAAAAAAAAAAAAGCATTTAAACGAAACAAGATTAAGATTATTTAATTTTGAAAGATTACTTTGATATCTAGTTCCCTCTAATGGAAGACCATCGTTAGAGAACAAAGGTTTGATTTTGGAGTGTCCTTCTCCTAGAAGAGCTGCTTACCATAGCTAAAGTCACTCTTCTACCTTTACCAAGAGGAAAGTGGCTACTGAAAAAAAATTACAGTGCAGTAGTTTTAACTCCGTGGGTGAAGAAGAGTTGTTTGATAATCTCAGCGTTGTCTAGTTCAGAAGTCCGTCGTTACCAATTACATTTAAAGTTCTTCAGTAGATGGTGAACTAAGTATGATTATATCTCAGACGTGGTGCTACTGCTTTCTCCGTCTGTGTGCTTAGCCATGGCTCGAAAAGCCAATCTTGGGCTTACATACCCTATACTGTATGTCCCTATACTATATGTTGCATACGTCAGATGAGCATTTAGGGATGAAGACATCTCTTGTCTGTTTTGCCTCTGCTATGCTGTACAACTCGGCTCTAGGGCACTGTTCCGTTGTTAGCACTCTTTCTCCATACAATGCGGTCTCTACCGGGCCTTTCCAAGTTACTTAGTGTCAGTTTGCAGTTCCTGGGGTTAGACTTGGCTCAGTCTTTGTATCCTAGAGGATAACTGAAGTATATACCGTTATATATATATTTGTTTTTTAGTGGTCATTGTCGATCTCAACACCTTTCAACTTGAATCTAGGAAAACACTGGCCCACCTTGGGAGCCACACTTCGGTTAGACGTAAGTTCATTGAAAAATGATCAGCTTAATTCTATTTCACTATCAGCTAAGGGGCAAATCCAAGTAAACTGATGTATCTTTGCTATCTCAAACTAGAGTAGTAGAGCTCAAAGGGGTTTCCTTCCCAGCTCTTGCGTGCAGGTTCCATTCCGCTGTCTGTAGGTTCAGTAGATATAAGTGACCACTGGGGACTTAAGGAAGGCAATGAAAAGATGTCAAGTTTAGATTGACACCAGAAGTTTTAGAAAATTAAGCGACACTTGCAGTTGATGAGGTTACAAGTGACTTGGTGCAGTATTATTTTCATTGATGTTATTATTAATACTTGCTAAGCTACGACCCTAGTTGGAAAAGCAACAGTGTAAAACCTCTGGAGCAATGGGGAAAAATAAACCCATTGTTTAAAACAAAAGTGATAGAGTTGACTATAAATTCTATATGGTCATAAAGTTATTCAGCATATCAGCCTAAGTGTAAGATAGGTTTTTTTTATTGAGAAAGTTGAATAGATGGCAAGAACGACTAATAATGGAATAACAACGTTGATTCGTATGACAGAAAGAGTGATAGGAGAGGAACTATGTAGATTTAAACAAGGAAGACCAAATTTTTCCATATGGAACATTTGTGTAAGAAATTTGGAAGGTAAATCAAATGGGTTTGTATAGTAAATAGTAACCATGATAAAGGCAATGTAGACTTATAAAATTGTTGCTGGAAATTAAAAGTATTTTTGATTGAAGTGAAACATATAATGATATATATAGATGGTAGTGCGTTTGATTTGGTGCAAAGGTGGGTGTGAGACTAGGTTGGTTGCCTCATGGCTCCTTATTATGTTTGCACATTAAATCATGAAATGAATAAGAGATAGTAGATTAAACACAGATGATAAAATACTGCATTGATACATCTTAATGTAGTATTATTATTATTATTATTATTATTATTATTATTATTATTATTATTATTATTATTATTTGCTAAGCTACTATCCTAATTGGAAAAGCAGGATGCTATAAGCCCAACGGCTCCAACAGAGTAAATAACCCAGCGAGGAAAGGAAATGAGGAAATAAATAACTACAAGAGAAGTAATTAATAATAATATAAAACATTTTAAGAACAATAACATTAAAATAAATCTTTCATTAAGGTTCTTGGGCATTGTAATACGGAGATATAGGATTTAAGATAATTGCATTGAAATTTTATTTACAATATTGTAAAGATTTGCAAATAATTATTTATCATCTCCTCCTACGCCTATTGACGCTAAAAGGCCTCGGTTAGATTTCGCCAGTCGTCTCTATCCTGAGGTTTTAATTCAATACTTCTCCATTCATCATCTCCTACCTCGCGCTTCATAGTCCTCAGCCATGTAGGCTTGTGTCTTCAAATTCTTCTAGTGCCTTGTGGAGCCAAGCTGAACGTTTGGTGAACTAATCTCTCTTGAGAAGTGAGAAGAGCATACCCAATCTCCATCTACCCCTCATCATGATCTCATCCACACATGGCACTCGATTACTCTCTCTTATAGTTTCATTTCTAATCCTGTCTTGCCATTTAATTTCCATTATTCTTTAGAGGACTTTGTTCTCGGATAATTTTATATAACTATAACGAATTCTTGTGGTATAAATGTCATGTATGTATTGTTATACAAAGTAAGTTTTGAAGTATATTTGTATACTGTAGTAATTGAGAATTATCAAGTTAAAGATATGTATTGTTACACAAAATTCCAAAAATATTTTAGAACAGTATTTTTGTATCCATAATGTACGAAAATTTTGTATTTTTACGTCTTTTGTGTTTTTCTTTTATCGTGTATTTTGTGTTTTTCGTTTATGGTGTATTAATACGTGTATTAATTTGCAATTTCCGTATCAATATTTGCCCATCTACCTGCATATAAAACACCAATATTCAACTCTTACAAATGACATCAATTCTCGTAAACTATATCAACAGTTAATCCTAAAGCAGAAGAAATCCTTGAAGATTGAGCTCAGTCCAAATAAACGTGTTATTTTTGTCCCATCGAGAAGTTTCGCCTTTTCTGAAGGTTGCTGAAAAGTTCAAGTAGCGCAGGATCACAAAAACTGGACTCCTTCGTCGCACGCAGGTTTTGGCCATGACATTTTCAACGGGCGTGGGGCGTTGTGGGCGGTGTGGCTGGATGGGAGAAGAGAGACTGTCTTTCGTGGGGTGACTAACGCCAAGCGTGGCCAGTTCCGTAAACATTCAGAGATTCTACCGCACTCGCTAAGAGGGTCGACTTGAATGTTTCGTCGGCCACTTGCCTTAATATGTTTCTTAAAAGCGTCATTTCTCCATCAACTATTGTGCATATCACAGCCAGAGTTTTAGTGGTGTCTGCTCAAGGGGGGGGGGGGGGGGCGATGTTTATTGATGTTTGAGCGCCCTAGTGATGGATTAGTTTCGCCAGCAGTTCGTTTAGACTGAGCTGGTTCCGAATTAGATTTAGTGCTGTTTCTCGAGTAGATCGTTTAGACTGAGCTGGTTCCGAATTAGTTTAGTGCTGTTTCTCGAGTAGATCGTTTAGACTGAGCTGGTTCCGAATTAGTTTAGTGCTGTTTCTCGAGTAGATCGTTCAGACTGAGCTGGTTCCGAATTAGATTTCGTGCTGTTTCTCGAGTAGATCGTTGGTTCCGAATTAGATTTAGTGCTGATTCTCGAGTAAATCGTTTAGACTGAGCTGGTTCCAAATTAGTTTAGTGCTGTTTCTCGAGTAGATCGTTTAGACTGAGCTGGTTCCGAATTAGATTTCGTGCTGTTTCTCGAGTAGATCGTTTAGACTGAGCTGGTTCCGAATTAGATTTCGTGCTGTTTCTCGAGTAGATCGTTTAGACTGAGCTGGTTCCGAATTAGATTTCGTGCTGTTTCTCGAGTAGATCGTTTAGACTGAGCTGGTTCCGAATTAGATTTCGTGCTGTTTCTCGAGTAGATCGTTTAGACTGAGCTGGTTCCGAATTAGATTTCGTGCTGTTTCTCGAGTAGATCGTTTAGACTGAGCTGGTTCCGAATTAGATTTCGTGCTAATTCTCGAGTAAATCGTTTAGACTGAGCTGGTTCCGAATTAGATTTAGTGCTGTTTCTCGAGTAAATCGTTTAGACTGAGCTGGTTCCGAATTAGTTTAGTGCTGTTTCTCGAGTAGATCGTTTAGACTGAGCTGGTTCCGAATTAGATTTAGTGCTGATTCTCGAGTAAATCGTTTAGACTGAGCTGGTTCCGAATTAGTTTAGTGCTGTTTCTCGAGTAGATCGTTTAGACTGAGCTGGTTCCGAATTAGATTTAGTGCTGATTCTCGAGTAAATCGTTTAGACTGAGCTGGTTCCGAATTAGTTTAGTGCTGTTTCTCGAGTAGATCGTTTAGACTGAGCTGGTTCCGAATTAGATTTAGTGCTGTTTCTCGAGTAGATCGTTTAGACTGAGCTGGTTCCGAATTAGATTTCGTGCTGTTTCTCGAGTAGATCGTTTAGACTGAGCTGGTTCCGAATTAGATTTCGTGCTGTTTCTCGAGTAGATCGTTTAGACTGAGCTGGTTCCGAATTAGATTTCGTGCTGATTCTCGAGTAAATCGTTTAGACTGAGCTGGTTCCGAATTAGATTTAGTGCTGATTCTCGAGTAGATCGTTTAGACTGAGCTGGTTCCGAATTAGTTTAGTGCTGTTTCTCGAGTAGATCGTTTAGACTGAGCTGGTTCCGAATTAGTTTAGTGCTGTTTCTCGAGTAGATCGTTTAGACTGAGCTGGTTCCGAATTAGATTTCGTGCTGTTTCTCGAGTAGATCGTTTAGACTGAGCTGGTTCCGAATTAGATTTCGTGCTGTTTCTCGAGTAGATCGTTTAGACTGAGCTGGTTCCGAATTAGATTTCGTGCTGTTTCTCGAGTAGATCGTTTAGACTGAGCTGGTTCCGAATTAGATTTCGTGCTGTTTCTCGAGTAGATCGTTTAGACTGAGCTGGTTCCGAATTAGATTTCGTGCTGTTTCTCGAGTAGATCGTTTAGACTGAGCTGGTTCCGAATTAGATTTCGTGCTGTTTCTCGAGTAGATCGTTTAGACTGAGCTGGTTCCGAATTAGATTTCGTGCTGTTTCTCGAGTAGATCGTTTAGACTGAGCTGGTTCCGAATTAGATTTCGTACTAATTCTCGAGTAAATCGTTTAGACTGAGCTGGTTCCGAATTAGATTTAGTGCTGTTTCTCGAGTAAATCGTTTAGACTGAGCTGGTTCCGAATTAGTTTAGTGCTGTTTCTCGAGTAAATCGTTTAGACTGAGCTGGTTCCGAATTAGTTTAGTGCTGTTTCTCGAGTAGATCGTTTAGACTGAGCTGGTTCCGAATTAGATTTAGTGCTGATTCTCGAGTAAATCGTTTAGACTGAGCTGGTTCCGAATTAGTTTAGTGCTGTTTCTCGAGTAGATCGTTTAGACTGAGCTGGTTCCGAATTAGATTTAGTGCTGATTCTCGAGTAGATCGTTTAGACTGAGCTGGTTCCGAATTAGTTTAGTGCTGTTTCTCGAGTAGATCGTTTAGACTGAGCTGGTTCCGAATTAGATTTAGTGCTGTTTCTCGAGTAGATCGTTTAGACTGAGCTGGTTCCGAATTAGTTTAGTGCTGTTTCTCGAGTAGATCGTTTAGACTGAGCTGGTTCCGAATTAGTTTAGTGCTGTTTCTCGAGTAGATCGTTTAGACTGAGCTGGTTCCGAATTAGTTTAGTGCTGTTTCTCGAGTAGATCGTTTAGACTGAGCTGGTTCCGAATTAGTTTAGTGCTGTTTCTCGAGTAGATCGTTTAGACTGAGCTGGTTCCGAATTAGATTTAGTGCTAATTCTCGAGTAAATCGTTTAGACTGAGCTGGTTCCGAATTAGTTTAGTGCTGTTTCTCGAGTAGATCGTTTAGACTGAGCTGGTTCCGAATTAGTTTAGTGCTGTTTCTCGAGTAGATCGTTTAGACTGAGCTGGTTCCGAATTAGATTTAGTGCTAATTCTCGAGTAAATCGTTTAGACTGAGCTGGTTCCGAATTAGATTTAATGCTGATTCTCGAGTAAATCGTTTAGACTGAGCTGGTTCCGAATTAGTTTAGTGCTGTTTCTCGAGTAGATCGTTTAGACTGAGTTGGTTCCGAATTAGATTTAGTGCTAATTCTCGAGTAAATCGTTTAGACTGAGCTGGTTCCGAATTAGTTTAGTGCTGTTTCTCGAGTAGATCGTTTAGACTGAGCTGGTTCCGAATTAGTTTAGTGCTGTTTCTCGAGTAGATCGTTTAGACTGAGCTGGTTCCGAATTAGATTTAGTGCTGATTCTCGAGTAAATCGTTTAGACTGAGCTGGTTCCGAATTAGATTTAGTGCTGATTCTCGAGTAAATCGTTTAGACTGAGCTGGTTCCGAATTAGTTTAGTGTTGTTTCTCGAGTAGATCGTTTAGACTGAGCTGGTTCCGAATTAGATTTAGTGCTAATTCTCGAGTAAATCGTTTAGACTGAGCTGGTTCCGAATTAGTTTAGTGTTGTTTCTCGAGTAGATCGTTAGATCTAGTGCTGTTTCTCTCGCAAGAGAGTCGCACGCCCTGATTTAGCAAAGCTAAGGCGTATCACACAGATATCATTGAAGGGAAAGGAAGAGATATATTTTCTAAGGCATAGCTTGTTCAGTTCTGTCTTCCGAGTGATGCGTTATTAAGCTGGAAGTAATTTTCGCGATGAAATTCTACTATGCGTTGTCCGATGAACGAAAATTTCTCCCAATGAAAGTTTTTCTTTGTTCCAGTAACACACAATTACAGCAATGAGAATACCGTATTCGATAAATTTTGTTTCAATACAATATTTTTTTCACATCTATTTTCACGAATCAAGAGAAATATTGCTTGTTTCTTGCTTGATAAAGTAAAATAAAAAAAAAAAAATCTAAATTCCCATATCTATAATATTGAAGTTTTAATATAAAGAAAAATACGTTTGATATATATGTAATCGTAGAGCAATTTACTGCTTGCCAAATAGCATGTTTACCTTGTACTTCATAAAACTAGAATTATTATTAGAAACGACACTTACTTTCATCAGTGATATAGTCTATGGTTTCCGATCTCGTCCACTCCAGTGTCCCTTATCTACATTGTCACAGGTTTCCCATAGAAAACGGTAAAAATCCTAGAATAAATGTTGCCAGACATATACCGTTTTAAAAACGGATATATTTTATGTTGACCAGGCTGACATGAATTTTTATTGTTTATATATGACATATGTTTTTGACGTTGTTAATAGTTTATATAGGACATATCTGTTTTGACGCTGTTACTGTTTTTAGAATGATATATTGTTAATTTATTTTCATCATTTATTTATTTCCTTATTTCCTTTCCTCACTGGGCTATTTTTCCCTGTTGGAGCCC
>NC_090745.1:5726913-5729413 GCF_036898095.1 Palaemon carinicauda
GTTAGGGATTTATATTTAATATTCTGATAATACTATGTACTGGATAGTACAGCCTGAGAAGATTTAAAGAATAGTCAGAATTATGAAATCTTATGCAACTTCTACCAAGAAATAAGTAAACGATGGTATCAGATTAATACCATGATCAAGAATAATATGAATTTAATCAATACTAAATCATTTTTCTTCACCCGAGGGGTTAACTACTGCATTGTAATTGTTCAGTGTCCACTTTCCTCTTGGTAAGGGTAAAAGAGACTCTTTGGCTATGGCAAGCATCTCTTCTAGGAAGACACTCCAAAATCAAACCATTGTTCTCGAAGTCTTGGGTAGTGCCATAGCCTCTGTACCATGGTCTTTCACTGTCTTGGGTTAGAGTTCTCTTAGTTTGAGGGTGCAGTCGGTCACACTATTCTATCTTATTTCTCTTCCTCTGGTTTTGTTCATTTTTTTACGTTTTATATAGGAAATATTTTAATGTTAGTTCTTAGAATATTTTATTTTTCCTTGTTTCCTTTCCTCTCTGAGCTATTTTCCCTGTTGGGGACCCTGGGCTCATAACATCCTGCTTTTCCAACTAGGGTTGTAGCTTAGCAAGTAATATAGCAATAACAATAATAATACTAACGATAATGATAATAACAAGAATAATAATAATAATAATGATAATATATTACCAAGTTAGATTAAAAGCTTTTTGCCCCCAAATTTTATTTTCTAGATGGCCATGAGCTACAAACTTAGCAATCAGCTATCATGATGAAGACTGATTGATTTCGGTTATAAGTAGAAATACCTGAATTCAACAGGACTATATAAAACAGAGTCAAACTTAACTTATATTCTCATTGATTGTCTGATTGGTAGACTCCTTGTCGAGCTTTGTTGAAATCCAAATGGGTAGGTTCGACTCCTGGCCCTGGTAGGAATTCTTATCATACAATTCATTTTCCTTCGTCTTTAGTGTATTTATTCGATATTAAAACCTGGCTGGCACTTGGTATTTGAATAGTATTTGAAATAGTTAAGTTAGGTTTGTTAATAACAAAATTATCACACACATGTATATCTACTATATATATATATATATATATATATTTATATATATATGTATATATATATGCATATATTTATATGTAATATATATATGCATATATTTATATGTAATATATATATGTAATATATATGTATATATATATATATATGTAATATATATATATATATATATATATGTAATATATATATATATGTAATATATATATATATATATATACATATACATATATATATATATATATATACATATACATATATATATATATATATATATAAATGTATACATATATATGTATATACATATATATATATATATATATATGTGTGTGTGTGTGTATACATAATGTGTATATATCTGCCTATATATGTATATATATATATACATATATATATACATATATATATATATATATATATATACACATTTCCAGAGTATTGCCTATTTCTTACAGATATTAAATACAATATCAAATGAATTTTCTTAAATAAAATTCATGAAAAAGTAAGTTGTTTAAATCGCCTATCTGCAAAACTTTTTTTTTTAATCTTCCAACTGCAGGACAGTGGAAGAGGTTCAAAATTCTTCAGATGGCTAAACGATCATCAAATAGATGCTTTATATTATCTTCGTCATCATTATTATTTTCTTTATCGTCATCATCATCATCATCATCATTATCGTTATCATCATCTGTATCATCATCATCTTTTACTTTATCATGATCATTCTCATCATCATCTCTTTATCCTCATCTTTATCATCATCCTCATCATCATTATCATCTTAATCATCATCATCATCATTATCTTAATTATATATATCGTAATTGTCATCATCATCATCACCATCATCATCATCACCATCACCATCATCATTGTCATCATTATCTATATCGTAAGCGTCATCATCATCATAATCTATATCGTCATCATCATCTATATCGTCATCATCATCATCATCATCATCATCTATATCGTAATCGTCATCATCATCATCTTTATCATCTATATCGTAATCATCATCATCATCTTTATCATCTATATCGTAATCATCATCATCATCATCATCATCACCACCATCATCATGATCATCTTTATCATCATCATCACCATCATCATGATCATCTTTATCATCATCATCATCTTTATCATCTATATCGTAATCATCATCATCATTTTTATCATCTATATCGTAATCATTATCATCATCATCATCATCACCATCATCATGATCATCTTTATCATCATCATCGTCATCATCAATAAAGTATGACGAACAAGTACAATCTAGAAAAGCACTCTGGGAGTGCAAACCTCCGCCACGGCAGCTTATTTCTCTGCTCAGTTTAGGGTTGATTTGGTTGACCTTTTCTCGACCTTGACTTTAAGCTTGACCTTTGACCTAGGACTCCTCAAATTGAATCACTTCCACGTCTCAACATAA
>NC_090745.1:5747160-5752160 GCF_036898095.1 Palaemon carinicauda
TTGTGATACACTTCACAGGTAACGCTGTATATTAAAATAAACAATTTTTCGTGTATTTATGATAAATAAAATAACCCACAATGTATGAAAAAGTGAATTTATTTAGCTTTCGAAGGGACCTTCTTCCTTCCTTCGAAAGCTAAATAAAAGGGAGATGGTCTCTTCGAAAGCTAAATAAATTTCCTTTTTCATGCCATTGTCGATTATTTCATTTATTAATTATTAGTTAACGCAGAATTTAGCGAAAGAAAAACTATTGGCAACGCTGCCTTTAGAAAAAAATTACTGAGCTTGTGAACAAGTGATCAAAAGCATTTGTATTAACTTTCCGAAGTGCTTTGAAGCATCTTTCTATAAGGCACTTCGTTAAATTAATAAAAATCCCCTCAACATCTATTTTACAAGTAGCGTTGCTAACAAATTCGCTTTTGCTAAACACAGCGTTACCAACGTTTCCAGCTACAACTTTTGGTAAAGAAAACGATATTATGAACAGTAAATATGTATATACATATATGTATGTGAATATATATATATATATATATATATATATATATATATATATATATATATATAAATGTGTGTAATATATGTATATATATATACACACACATATATATATATATACATACATATATATATATATATATATATATATATATATACATATATATTCATATGTATCTACATATATAAATATATACATATACTGTATATATATACATGTATATATATCCTAGGCTTCTCCTGAAGTGTAACGAAATTAATGAAGCTGAAGTTGGAAAAGTTTTGATAGCATAAGAGAGTACGTATCAGGCAACCGACCCCTTAATGTATGGATAACGTTGTGACAGAAGCAGAGTTCTTCGTTGTGGTGGCCGATGTGAAACGTCCCTGGCTGGTGATCACCAGACTGGGGTCCGAGTCCCGCTCAAACTAGTTAGTTCCTTTGGTCACTGCAAGCTCACCATCCTTGTGAGCTAAGAATGTGGGGTTTTAGGGGAGCCTATAGGTTTACTCCTGGGTCATAAGCAGCAATTGCCTGACTCTCCTTGGTCTTAGCTTGTGTGGAGAGAGGGCTTGAGTGCTGATATGTATAAATGGTCAGTCTCTAGGATATTGTCCTGCTTGATAGGGCAATGTCACTGTCCCTTGCCTCTGCTATTCATGAGTGGCCTTTAAATCTTTAAAATGTACTTCTTGCTATCAAATCAACACTTCAGTCTTCATTCATTTGGTTTAAAAGCTGGTTTTTCTTCTATTTGCAATTTCCGTTAAGGTTCTCAATCATACACTGGTAAGGAAGGGGGTTACCCAAAGAGGAAAGGATGAGTGGGTGAGAAGGGTTGATTCGGTGTGTGTACGCATATCCATCTAGATAATTAGCTGTCATTTTTGACGGGTCACTTACACTTGTATGAATCATGGGGATAAATAAATGTCTCAATCAACATACCACTTGGGCAGCCACCAAGCAACCCACCAAGATGTCTTTCAACCCTTCCTGTTCCCCTTGAAGTATCTGTCTCTCGCAAGTCATTTGTTCCAACAACCTTTCAAAATCCGTTTTTCCTAAATAGGTAAAAAAGTTCGGTCGACTTTTTTTCGATTTTAACTGCATAGTAGAAACTTGTCTTAATAGTTATCAACTGGTAATAACTTACAGTTAAGATCAGTCATCAATTTTTTTTCCGTAGTGTAAGTTAGGTACGTATGTATACAGTTGGACACAGGCATTTGTGGCACCCCTCAGTATGAGGAAAGGTACCCTGCCACACGCTTACTGCTCAGCTAGTAACTAAATAGATAGTATAGGAAATACAAGGAGTTACAGGGATTTTGCTCTTGGGTAGAGGGATTTATTTTGAACGTTCTGAGAGTTTTTATGATCTTGGATAACTTATTCTTGAACTCGTTTACCGTGTGATTGTTCAGTACATCCGCAAAAGAGAGAGAGAGAGAGAGAGAGAGAGAGAGAGAGAGAGAGAGAGAGAGAGAGAGAGAGAGAGAGAGGGTGAGAGAGAGGAATGTCTCGAAGACCTTTATAATCCATCCTGGGAGACTTCATTTGCTCTTGGGTAGAACGATTTGGTTTGAGCATTTAAAGAGATTTTACGATCTTGTCTAACTTATTCTTGAACTCGTCTACTGTGTCACTGCCTATTACATCTATCTGCTCGAAGTCTATGCCAAGTATTTGCTATTTTGTATGCAAAGTAATTGCCACATTGAGAGGTGTTTTGATGTAGGATACCAGAAAACTTGAAATCAATCAATCAATCAATTGAGATGTGTTGTATCTTTTCAATTCCAGTTTGTATCCGTTACCTCTGGACTGATTTGTGCAAAGCGTGAATAGATTGTTGTAATCTACATTTGTTATTCCTTTAAAAGAGAGAGAGAGAGAGAGAGAGAGAGAGAGAGAGAGAGAGAGAGAGAGAGAGAGATAGAGAGAGAGAGAGAGAGAGAGAGAGAGAGAGAGAGAGAGAGAGGGTGTTGTATCTTTTCAATTCCAGTTTGTATCCGTTACCTCTGGACTGATTTGTGCTAAGCGTCAATAGATTGTTGCAATCTACATTTGTTATTCCTTTAAGAATTTTGAATGCCTCTATTAACTATCCCCTTAGTCGTCGAGTTTGTGTGGAGACGTGGTGGTCGGTGCTACACACACAGAGAGGTGTGCAAGGAATTCCTGTATCCAGCTGTACGTGTGTATATACAATTACTTGAATTGCTTTATGGCGATTTGGCCATAAGGACAAAATGGTCGAGAATATTCAAACCATTGTCTCTAGCCTCGGGTAGTGCCATAGCCTCTGTACCATGACCTTCCACTGTCTCGGATTAGAGTTCTCTTGCTTGAGGGTACAATCGGGTACAGTATTCTATCCCATTTCTCTTCCTATTGTTTTGTTCAAGTTTTTATACTGTAGTTTATGTAGGAGAAATTTTTTCAATGTTGTTACTCTACTTAAAATATTTTTTTTTCTCTTTTTTTCCTTTCCTCACTGGGTTATTTTCCCTGTTGGAGACCCTGGGCTTATAGCATCTTGCTTTTCCAACTAGGGTTGTAGTTTAGCAAGTAATATAATATAACATAATATAAATAGTATCTTATAGAGTTTATGATTCAAGATTACTAATGGGTAAGATGGATTGTGGTTCTTCAAAGAGCTTATTAGAAAGAAACAGAGCCAATGATAAAGAATTCATGAGATTGAATGCAAGAAACGATCGCATGGCACAGTATGAATGTGTTTGACGTGCATTTAATGAGACTTTTATGTAAGTGTGGTGAGCGTCTGTTTTTATATGCGTTTTAATACCCAGGTCACTTTATATTGATGTTGCATGAATAATATATATATATATATATATATATATATATATATATATATATATATATATATATTATATATATATATATATATATATATATATTTGTACGGTGCAAATAATCCATTAAGTACTTTCATTCTTCCTTATCCTATTGAAAAGGCTTAACAACGAAAGAGTATAAAAATGTGTGTATTGTTGTATATTACGCAACTCTTGGGAACTTGTTCCCTGTGTCTACTTCTTGTCTATCAAATCGAACTCAGTACCCTGTCCTTATGCTGACAGGTATTCCTACCTCTGTGCCGCCTTACCCATTCTTAGAGCGGATTTCATAGCTCTCGTCCATCAGCTGTGGACTCTCACTAAAACAATTATGAACATATTTCACATTCATAGCCGTACAGTTGAACCATATTATAAAGCTAATTATAGCACAGTTTCAGGTTACAGAGCCTTAGGTCTATAGAATACATTCTATATTTGACCTTGGCTGGGTCTTTGAGCTTTCAAACTTCTTAGAGATCTTCTGGGTGGTATTTTACGATGGTCGTTATTTTTTTTTCTTTCTTTTCTTGTTTTTTGATCGGTGGTCCATTGTTGGACTATTTGTGAAGGATGCACATTTAAAGGTTTAAAGATAGCCCATGAATGGCAGAGCCAAGGGACAGTGACATTACCCTATCAGGCAAGAAAATGCCCTCGAGATTAACCATCTATACATATGATCAGCGCTCAAGCCTCCTCTCCACCCAAGCTAGAACTAAAGAGGGCCAGGGAATGGCTGCTGATGACTCGGCAGATAGACCTGTATATATGGTTTATATACGAAAGATTTATTTTAATACTGTTATTGTTCTTAATTTTCTCGTTGTTTTTGTTTATTTCCTCTCCTCACTGGGCTATTTTCCCTGTTGGAGCCCTTGGGCTTATAGCATCCTGCTTTTCCAACCAGGGTTGTAGCTTAGCAAGTAGTAATGATAATAATAGGCTCCACCAAACTCGGCCCCTATTCATAGCTCACAAGGATGGTGAGGTTGCAGAGACCAAAGAAACTAACAAGTCTGAGTGGGACTAGAACCCCAGTCTGGCTATCACCAGGCAAGGACGTTACCACATCAGCCACTACAACATATGGAGGAATAGGGGAGGAGGCACCACCTATCATAGCTCATATATTTTTATGATTAAGGGTTTTACTATGTTTACACATCTCTCACTGGTGTTGGAATTATCTGTTATTCTTATATTATCATCAAACGTCTTATTTAAAGAGATGACAGCATCTTCCTTTGTGTTCCCTACAGACCTGTTACGGCATTTGTAATTAACTTCTGTGTTTTTTAAATCAATTTCACAGCTTTTCTCGAAGGTGTGTCGAGCTATGGCACTGCGCTAATTCCTTGTCTTGCCAGCTGCAATATACTACTTTTATTTGTCACGTATCAAACCAGTTTCCACGGATAATCAAACTTCTTAAAATAATTCATCTATGATCAAACACAGCTGCTGCTTGAGCCGGCCGTTATGACCGCAATAGAACATAGATGGCGCTGCATGCGTGGTGTGACACCTTGTCATAATGTAGTAACGCATCTGTGGCTCCCTTAATCTATGATACTACTTTTGTTCTCTTTTCCAACGGGCGCCCGCTCTCCCTGATG
>NC_090745.1:5764660-5772183 GCF_036898095.1 Palaemon carinicauda
CGTTTGCAGAATCCTTGGAGCATTGATAATTTATTTTAAGTAAAAAACTCAAAACCAAGACTCCGTAACAGTTTTAATGCCTCGAAATAACATTATTTTCATATTAGTGTACGCGACCCATCAGAAATTAAGGCTAAATTTTTAGGTAGATGTACGCACACAGATTCAAGCTTTCCCACGGCCGCCGCCTTTCCTAGCTACCACACGGCAGTTCGGACAATTCTTGGGAGATTGGCGTTTACGAGTGCTTGCCGGTCAGCATGACACAAACACACACACAACACATACACAAACATACACACACACACACACATATATATATATATATATATATGCATGTATATAATATATATATATATATATATTGTGTATGTGCGTGCGTGTGTGAAAATATATATATATATATATATATAACCAGATAATCTCTCTCTCTCTCTCTCTCTCTCTCTCTCTCATATATATACAGTATATATATATATATATATATATATATATCCACCCATTTACTCTATTATATAGGGAAGATACTGACTACTTATAAAAAAACTAGGAAATAGTTTTATGTAGGAAGAGCTTGAAATTCGAGAATAACAAGAGACATTAATGTTGTTTTTTTTTTTTTTTGTTGTTCGTCATTCATGACTTCAATCTTATCAGCAGTTTAAGAGTCACGCGCCCTTGTCGTGACCCTACGAATAAACAAAGTCCTCTTTCGTTATGTTTTATGGATGCCCTTCTGTCCTTCACCCTTTGAAGGAGGGGGCGAACATCCTTAATTTATGTGGAGAGAGAGAGAGAGAGAGAGAGAGAGAGAGAGAGAGGGCATTGAAAAACTAGTATGTAATGAAAAAGTTCAAGTTTCACTGTATGTGTACTGATGAGAGAGAGAGAGAGAGAGAGAGAGAGAGAGAGAGAGATTACTGACGTATGGTAAAATAAACAATCTATGAAATTAAGGTAAACAATTGTAGATAGTTGATATTACCAATTTTTAGAAAAATTACATTAAACTTACAGAGAAAAACTTCTATAGTCAAAAGGGTATTCTTCATTCCCCCTATATAATAAAGAACAAGTATCTGTATATATATATATATATATATATAATGTGTGTATGTATTTGTTTTCGATCACGTCCAGCTCTCCCAATCCCTCTGGTAGTGAGGAGAGGAAGTAGTCATACCATGGTGAGAGCGAGCTGCGTATACGTGTCTGTCCACATTTATCTGAATATATAGACATTATTACGGGGCGTGTACACTCGTATTATTATTATTATTATTATTATTATTATTATTATTATTATTATTTACTAAGCTACAACCCTAGTTGGAAAAGCAGGTTGCAATAAACCCAGGGCTCCAACAAGGAAAAATAGCCTTATGAGGAAAATAAACAAGGAAAAATAGAATAATTGAAGAACAGTAACAACTACAAATGTAATGTAAAATCATAGAAGGCCTATAAATATTCAACAAGGGCGTTTTCCCCAGTAGAACTAAATCATTGTGTTTTTATTTTGCACGCTAAAACACTTTCGCGTGACTCTTCAATGCAAATTTCGTTACCTTAAGATGCTAATAAAAGTGAGAATATCACGGGTTAATCCATAGATCAGGGTGAAAAATCTCACGTTACTTGAAGGTCGCGTGAAGAACCAATATCTTTTTTTTCCTTTTTTTTTATTTTATTTTTTTTTTTATGTAGATTTTGCCAGACCTTTAGAGTCAAACTTTGACACTTCATGATACGGCCCGAATTCATTCGGGAGATGAAATATGATATATATATATATATATATATATATGTATGTATATATATATATATATATATATATATATTTATTCATATATTATATATATATATATATATGAATAAATATCAATATAACATCGTGCTCAAATAGAAATAAATTTCTACCTCATACTTGGGATCGAGCGCTAGCCCCTTCTAATGAAAGGCCAGGTCGCTTCCAACCATGCCACGAAAGCGACCCAGCCTTTCATTAGAAGGGGCTAGCGTTCGATCCCAAGTATGAGGTAGAAATATATATATATATATATATATATATATATATATATAATTTATAAATATAATAGATTATAGACAAAAGTCTATGTTAAATAATTAATCAAATAATAAACGTAAGCTATCCACTCATTTTCTTCTTTTTTTTCCTCACGACCTACGCTTGTAAATATGATTACTTCCCTAATAGTGTTTTTTCTTGCGTTAGAGAGAGAGAGAGAGAGAGAGAGAGAGAGAGAGAGAGAGAGAGAAAGAGAGAATTTAATTAAAGTTTGATTATCAAAAATAAAATAAAAAATAAAAATTCTTCGATTGCAATAAAATGTCGGATAGCATTTTCTGACGAAAACGAATGTCCGACGTAAAATATCTACATTCATAAATCATATGTTGTACAGTTGGAATAATGTTAATCGCTGCACTTGGGAAATGTCCCGAGGTATGTGCACATTAAAACATTGAAAATCCATGTATCAATCTTGTATGATCAATTCGCAATATTGCTAATATTGGTTATATCTTTCCATGGAGAAGAAATTCGTTTGTTTTATTTCATTACTTTCGATTTCATTATTCTAAACACTTTGCCATTACAATGAAAGGCTTAATGATGAATACATAATCCAGACTGAGATAGTCTCAACTGTATACTCTTTTCATCAACTTCTTATCGTCCTCCATTCTCTCCACATGACAGAACCATCATAAATCATTTTGACCCATCCTTTCACCAATACTGATCCTTCACCACATCTACATAATTCAATGATAATTACATAATCTTAACGAGTTTCAGACATTCTCAACGGTGTACTCTTTTCGCCAACTTCTTGTCGTTCTCTATTCTCTCCACATGACAAAGCCATCATAAGTCATTTTGACCCATACTCTCACCCTAATAATCCCTTTACCGCATCTACATATTTCCATATTGTTAGTAGTAGTAGTAATCGTAGTAGCCAAACTACAGCCCTAATTGGAAAAGCTTTAATAGAAAGCATTAGAGAGTACGCATCCGGCAACCGACCCCTTAATGTAGGGATAACGGTGTGAAAGAAGAAGACTTCTTCGTTGTGGTGGCCTATGTGGTAACGTTCTTAACTGGTAAAACGCCAAACTGGAGTTAAAGTCCCGCTCAGACTCGTTATTTTCTTTGATCGCTGCAACCTCACCATCTTTATGAGCTAAGGATGGCGGGTTAGGGGAGCCTATAGGTCTATCTCCTGAGTCATTGGCAGCCATTGCCTGGCCCTCCTTGGCCCTAGCTTGGGTAAGGAGGGGGCTTGGGCGCTGATGATATTTATATATGGTCAGTCTCTAGGTTATTGTCCTGCTCGATAGGGCAGTGTCACTGTTCCTTGCCTCTGTCATTCATGAGTGGCCTTTAAATCTTTAAGCGTATACTACTTGAATATTTATCTCTAAGTTATCAAATTTTATTTAATTAGCTTTCAAATATGCACTTTACATCTATAAAGGAGAGTGGGCTCATCGATCTCTTCATATATATTAAAAACTTAGGGATGCCAGAAAATCTCAAATTAATCAATCCTTGGACACAGTGTAAAATTAAATCAACTATTTCATGAATGTAGCTGTTTTTACAGTCAGAGATTTATGTTTTGTTCAGAAAACGTTAACTGATATTCTATCAAATTCTAAATTTTTTATAATAAAATTTTAGTTTCTTGGACACATATTGTAAATATTTTAAGTATACAACATATATTCTATGAATGCAGATGTTTTTACAGTCAGAGATTTAAGTTTTGTTTAGAAAACTTTAACTGACATTTTATCAGATTCTAGTGTTTTTTTTTCTGTTTATAACATATCTTAGTTCCTTGGGCACATAGGGGAAAAGTATTTCAACTATATAACATATATTCTACAGTCAAAGAGATTTATGTTTACTCAGAAAACGTTAAACTGACATTTTATCAGACTCTAGTGTTTTTTCCGGTTTATAATAAAATCTTAGTTCCTTGGACAATATAATGTGAAAGTATTTTAACTATACAAAATATATTTTATGAATGTAGCTGTTTATACAGTCAAAGAGATTGATGTTTTGTTTAGAAAACTTTAACTGATATTCTATCAGATTCTATGTTATTTTTTGTTTGTTTGTTTTCCCTACCAACAACAACAATGTGGCCGGATTCCAGAACCTCATATCCTGATAAACAGTCATGTGGGTCCAGGGGCTAATTTTCGTCTCGAGTCCTCCCCCCCCCCCCCCCCACCCAACCCCACCCCACCCCCTGAGCCTGGAAACTGGTTTCAGAACTATCCATTTCTGACCTTTGATCTTCCCTGTGCTAACGAGGCTCTTGGAAGTGAGCAAATTGTCTATAAAATCTATTGAGTAGGAATTTTAAAATCTAGTTCATTCTGATGTCATTAGAAAAAAATGTTATTTTGTTTGAATACAAAGGCATAGATTTTACTGATTTTTTTTTTTAGCGCATAGTTTTAGATTAGTAAATAATTAGTTTATACGGAAATTCTATCGTTTACATTGATTTAAAAAGTAAATACTGTATGTATGTGTGTACAGTATATATATATATATATATATATGTGTGTGTATGTGTGTGTGTATATATGTGTGTATATATATAAATATGTATGTATATATATGTATATATATATATATGTGTGTGTGTGTATATGTATGTATATGTATATGTATATATATATATATATATATATGTATATATATATGTATATTTATATATTTATGTATATACATATATATATGTATATACAGTATATGTATATGTATATACATTATATATATATATATATATGTATATATATATATATATATATATATAATGTTACGGTCATTTGGAAAATTGGTCATTTTACAAAATTCCCGGCCATTATGCAAAAAGACCAAATTCGTGGTCACTTTGCAAAATTACCTAAATATCTCGACATTTTACAAAATGGCCAAAATTTGGGTCCCTTTACAAAATCATCAGCATCATCATTGATAAGGTTACAAAATGTTCAGTCAGCAAGTAGGTTCAAAACCCATTTTGCCTGAACCACTCGGTTCAGTTAAATTTCTTCTCTATCAATTCTCACCTCGTTTGAAATGCGTTTTCCTTAACGTGATGAAATGGTTGGCGTATCGCATTGATCAGGGCTGGGCTAACCAGGGCCACCTATACTAGGTTGGTTTGTAGTGGTCGATCAGACAATATCTCCCACCATCATAAATCCGAAGTGACCAGTTTGGTGATGAAAACTGACCAAACACCAAACATGATTAAAGACATGTCTGAGGCCTTTGTCCTGCAGTGGACGAGAAGCGGCTGCATTTGTTGTTGTTGTTGTTATGTTTGTTGATGTTGTTGTTGTTATTTTTATTGATGTTGTTGTTGTTGTTGCTGTATTTCACTGAAATTGTTTTAGTTCTATTTGTTTTCAATAGCACGGACGCTAGTAAACTTGATCGCTTCCTCTACCAGTCTTTTTCGTGTGTTAGAGAGAGAGAGAGAGAGAGAGAGAGAGAGAGAGAGAGAGAGAGAAGAGCGCTTGGTAACTTCGAAACTCAAGCCACACGATTTACGAGCAAATTCACGTCAAAGTTATAAGCTGATTTGCGAACAGAACTCCTTGTGTTTTTGCATGATTGAAGACCCCGATAAATCTTTTGCCAGCAAAGCGTCTTGCTAGAAAGCCTTGGAAGAGCGAGAAAGTTAAACTCTAATCACTCAAGGGGAAACAAAGAGAGAGAGAGAGAGAGAGAGAGAGAGAGAGAGAGAGAGAGAGAGTTTACATCGTAGTTATAAATCTTACATCGTCTTACCACTCACAGGAAGGATTTATTACATTCGCCGTAGTGCTCTACAATTACGTAATGTACAGTTGGGCACAGGAATTCTTGGGTTATTTTTCCTTGTTGGAGCCCTGGGGCTTATAGCGTCTCGCTTTTCCAACTAGAGTTTTAGCTTAGCTAATAATAATAATAATAATAATAATATTAATAATAATAATAACAATAATTATAGTTCCTTTGCACGCTGCAACCTCACCATCCTTATAAGCTAAGGATTGGGTTTTTTGGGAGAGCCTATGGTTCTATCTGCTGAGTCATCAGCAGCCATTGCATGGCCCTCCCTGGTCCTAGCTTGGGTTGAGAGGGAGCTTGGGCGCTGATCATCTATATATACGGTCAGTCTCTAGCACATTGTCCTGCTTGATAGGGCAATGTCACTGTCCCTTGCCACTGCCATTCACGAGCGGCCTTTAAACCCTTTTAAACAACATCTCCACCAAGGTTAAAAGATGAAATCGATGAGTACTTATATCCAAGAAATAAAATAGGATAAAAAAAAAAGGGACCGAACCAACCAAGGACAAGAAAGAATAATCATTGTCCTCGAATAGGATACCAAATTTGACTACCTTTCCTTTATGCTCATGAGAGGATGACCTCCTAAAGGGCGAGTTTTTATCCTCCACGGTTGAGATCCTGCAGCCTAAGATAGCCTTTTTACTCTCCAGCTTCAGTGAGACTCAAGTATAGGTATGCATTATTATTATTATTATTATTATTATTATTATTATTATTATTATTATTATTATTATTAATACTTGCTAAACTACAACCTAGTTGGAAAGCAGGATGCTATAAGCACAAGGGTTCCAAACAGGGAAAATAGCCCAGTGAGGAAAAGAAATAAGGAAAAACTACAAGTGAAGTTTTAAGAACAATAATATTAAAATAAATCTTTCACATATAAACTATATATACTATATATATATATATATATATATTTATATACTATTCACAACCAAACACACTTTGTTATACATGGAGATATTTACCTGTGTGTGTGTGTATGTACATGTGTATCATAGGTATATCATACATATTTTCTATATACAAATGAACTTTATGTTCTGCCTAACCATAGATCTCCAGTACCTGCAAACGAACTTATAAGATAATAACTTTCCATATCTTTTTTTTTATTTGATACTAAAAACCTCTTCAAGTATTACTCAGTAATCTTGCAAGTCAGCATTTCTTTTCGCGGAAGTCAGCGACCAGTGGAATGAAAATATGCAATATCCTTGATTTGAATAAGTTATGTGGTCACTTGTCAGGTCGAAGATCTGAGTAAATTGTATATCATTAAACTGTTTTAAAGGTTTTAATGGTCGCTCATGAATGGCAGAGGCAAGGGACAGTGACATTGCCCTAGCAAGCAGGACAATGCCCTAGAGACTGACCATATATTATATGATCAGCGCCCAAGCCTCCTCTCCACCCAAGCTAAGACCAGGGAGGGCCAGGCAGTGGCTGCTGATGACTTAACAGATAGACCTATAGGCTCCCTAAACCACCCAACCTAAGCTCACAAGGATGGTAAGGTTGCAGACACTAATGGCACTAACGAGTCTGAGCGGGGCTCGAACCCCCGACTGGCAAACGCCAGACAGAGACGTTACCAATCAGGCCACAGTTCTAAAGA
>NC_090745.1:5772683-5775183 GCF_036898095.1 Palaemon carinicauda
AGAGAGAGAGAGAGAGATGAGGAGAGAGAGAGAGAGAGAGAGAGAGAGAGAGGAAATTGACACTTAAACCAGAAGAGATAGAATTGCAAAGAAAATATGAATTTGGAAATAGACATTAAAAGTTCAGAAGAGAGAGAGAGAGAGAGAGAGAGAGAGAGAGAGAGAGAGAGAGAGAGAGAGAGAGAGAGAGACGACATCAAACGAGGTCAGGGAAAATAAGATGGAAAATAGTGATTGAGATTTACGACTTTCGACTTGAGTCATAATAAGAAATTTGTGCTAATAAAAATTCAGCTTCTGTTCCTGCTTTGCCAGAGGTTAATTTCGTCCGGGTTAGTTGAACTTTATCCTTGTACAAAGAGAGAGAGAGAGAGAGAGAGAGAGAGAGAGAGAGAGAGAGAGAGAGAGACGGACTACTTGCTAGTACCGGATAAAGCAGTTGATACAGAGAGAGAGAGAGAGAGAGAGAGAGAGAGAGAGAGAGAGAGAGAGACGGTCTACTTGCTTGTACAGAAAAGCTATTGCTTACTGAGAGAGAGAGAGAGAGAGAGAGAGAGAGAGAGAAGGAGAGAGAGAGAGAGAGAGAGTGAGTTATAAGGATTTATAAAGAGATACAAGGATCTTAGGATGTCTCAAAGACTTTCCATCCATCCGCGGAGACTATTTGCTCTAAGAGAGAGAGAGAGAGAGAGAGAGAGAGAGAGGAGAGAGAGTGAGGAGAGAGAGAGAGAGAGGCTAGAAATCTATCTTCAGATTGAAGTTAAACGTAAATAAGCGTTTCCTTGTTTAGTAAACAGGTTTATAATGTTGATGATGATGATGATGATGATTATGGTTGTCACTATGAGAATGATGAGGGTAAAGCAATAATGATGATGATTATGATGATTTTAGAAAAATGGAAAGATCTCGTTAACGAGATAGCTAGATATAATTTATTTATTTATTATTATTATTATTATTATTATTATTTATTATTGTTATTATTACTTGCTAAGCTACAACTCTAGTTGGAAAAGCAGGATGCTATAAGCATAGGGCTCAACGGGGAAAATAGCCCAGTGAGGAATGGAAATAAGGAAAAACTATAAGAGAAGTTTCAGAAAATAACAACATAAAAATAAATCTGTTCATATACAAACTATAAAAACTTCAAAAATAACAAGAGAAGAGAACCAAGATAAAATAGTGTGCCCGAGTGTACCCTTAAGCAAGAGAACTCTAACCCAAGACAGTGGAAGACCATGGTACAAAGGCTATGGCACTATTCAAGCCTAGAGAACAATGGTTTGACTTATATATTTTTCTAGAGCAATGATTACATGATGTTTATAATTCATAACTAAAAATGATGATAAAACATTGCCTAAAAGGCAGAAGATAAAAAAAGGAATTGCAAGCAAATAAGATAATAATAGATAAAATCCGTAATTAGTCTACCTTTGCCATTATTATTCCATTCCGCAAATTGTTTTCACTGCTATTTTTTAGGGTTGTGGCAGCATTGGTAATGTCTCTGCCTGGTGATCGCCAGACGGTGGGTTCGAGTCCTGCTCAGACTCGTTAGTGCCATTAGTGTCTACAACCTTACTGTCCTTGTGAGTTAAGGATGGGGTGTTGTGGGGAGCCTATAGGTCTATCTGCCGAGTCATCAGCAGCCATTGCCAGGCCCTCCCTGGTCCTAGATTGGGCGAAGAGGGGGCTTGGGCGCTGATCATATGATATATGGTCAGTCTCTAGGCCATTGTCCTGCTTGATTGGGCTATGTCACTGTCCCTTGCCTCTGCCATTCATGAGCGGCCTTTAAACCTTTATCGTCACTAAATATGTAAATAAGGAACTTAAAAGTCTATTTGACGTTTCTTAAATTCAATTATCATTTTCAATGTTGATTATAAACATGTAGTACAGTGGCTTTATCAATGTCGGTACACTTCACAGGAAGCCTGGGAGATGTCTTGATAGCTGTGTTTAGCTAAAGAGAAACATTTGGTCTGTAAAGTCGCTGAGCTTGTAAACACGTGATCGAAAGCATATTTGTTAATTCTATGAAATTGTATTAAGCAAATAACAATGTATTTCTATAAAGCTCTTCGTAAAATTCATTAAAATGCTTTTGATTACTAGTATATAAGATTAGTGACTTTTTCACAGGCAGTGTGCAGAATTTATTTGTTATTATTATTATTATTATTATTATTAATATTATTATTATTATTATTATTACAAGCTAAGCTACAACCCCTAGTTAGAAAAGCATGATGTCATTAGCCTAAGCCCAAGGGATCCAACAGAGAAACACTAAAAGATCCTTATCCTTTTAATAATTATAGGAATCACCTTGTATAAATTACAACCTCTAGGTCAGGATTGCCCTTCGTATAAAGGTACAGCGAAGGTTAACTATGCGCTTAGATCAACATACATAAAAACTAGCAGGTTTTAAGTAACAAAAAACGCTGTTGGGTTATATAATGGCTAGGAAAGAGATGTAAATAAT
>NC_090745.1:5780183-5805183 GCF_036898095.1 Palaemon carinicauda
CCTTATTATCCATCGTTGGCATTAAAACAAAATAAATAGATCAAATGACTAGTTAGTAATCTTAAGCGTTGCAAATGAAGTAACAAATATTGTTGGGAATTATGAAGAGCGAGAATTTATACGATTAGCAGAAGAGGAACAAAACTAGCGTTCCATCGGCCTTCAGATCACAGCCAATACAGTAGCCAGTACAGTAGCATGATATTTCAAGGATGGCTCATCGAAGTGGTCAGCGCTGTTACACTGCGGGAAGTCTCAGTAAAACTCATGTCTTTGAGTTAAGAAACTCACATTATTATTATTATTATTATTATTATTATTATTATTATTATTACTTGCTAAGCTACAACTCTAGTTGGAAAAGCAGGATGCTATAAGCCCAAGGGCTCCAACAGGAAAAATAGCTCAGTGAGGAAACGAAATAAGGAAATTACAAGAGAAGTAATTAACTATTAATGTAAAATGTTTTAAGCACAGCAACACCACCACAACAAATCTTTCACAAATAAACTATGAAAACTTTAACAAAAAAGAGGAAGAGAAATAAGATAGAATAGTGTGCCCGAGTGTACCCTCAAGCAAGAGAACTCTACCCCAAGACAGTATTCAACTTTTATGAGTTCGTTCCTTGTTTTACTTCGATTTGTTTGTTTATTTGTTTGTGAGCAACTTATCACAAAAACTCGTCATCATCATCATCATCATCTCCTCCTACGCCTATTGACGCAAAGGGCCTCGGTTAGATTTCGCCAACCGTCTCTATCTTGAGCTTTTAGATCAATACTTTTCCATTCGTCATCTCCTACTTCACGCTTCATAGTCCCCAGGCTTTTAGCCCTGGATCTTCCAACTCTTCTAGTGCCTTGTGGAGCCCAGGTAAATGTTTGATGAACTAATCTCTCTTGGAGTACGAAGAGCATGCCCAAACCATCTCCATCTACCCCTCATCATGATCTCATCCACATATGGCACTCGAGTAATCTTATAGTTTTAATTTCTAATTCTGTCCTGCCATTTAATTCTCAATATTCTACCGAATATTCTGCCCAAATCTGTTGGATATTGTTTCATTGTCTTACCTCGACAAATGTCCATACAGTAATACACATCTTACAAAACTTGATATATACTGATATATAATCTACAATACAAATTTTGACCAAACTCTGTAGTCATGTTGGGTACTACTTTGAAAATAATCGCGATGTTAAATAAATGGCAAATATGTCCAGTTAATTTTTTTGATTTTGAACAATATTACGCAAAAACTACCGAACCAATTTCAATTAAACTTATTGGAAATGTGGGATATGACCTAAAGTCAAATCCGTTGGGTTTTTTAAGAAAATGCATTGAAATACAAGTACGCAGTGGAGCAATGAGCAAAATCAGACTGCTTGTGGTGCCGAAGGCATGCTCTCTATTGAGTGCCCGTCTAATTTTTCATATTTTCATGTTTCCTAAACTTGACTCTTATTATTTCTCTCATTTCCTTTGTTTAACCAGTTGATATCTTTTTCATCCATCATTTTTCTCTTTATTTCGTTGTCTAAAATCGTTCGTTTCTTTTTCAAATCATTTCTGCAGTCATAAAGTCAAATCAACATAATTACCATGTTCCGGGAGCCACTTATATGATGAAATCTCTCTCTCTCTCTCTCTCTCTCTCTCTCTCTCTCTCATATAACAGAAAGAGAGAGGGCCCCCAAAGCAAACACAAGAAACCCATGAGACCGACCATCTTGTCGTAATATTTTTCATTGCTATTAATAACCTCTTTATGATCCAACACTTTCTCTTTAATTTCAGATGTTCAAATTTCATATATGACTTTCATAGCAATAATGTATAATTTAAAAATCAATGATGAAAAATACAACGCAAGAGCCCGTGTCTCACATGTGTTAAGAGCTCTCTCTCTCTCTCTCTCTCTCTCTCTCTCTCTCTCTCTCTCTCTCTCTCTCTCTCTCTCTCTAAGATGCATCCCAGACCATCCAAGACTGGAAGATGCAAAATACACCGGAAGATGCATTAGCAACTCTCTGGTGGATATACGAGGTGCCTCACACTGAGGGACCTGGGGGAACCCAAACAAGAAATAAGGCAATAAGGCAATAAGGCTCTCTCTCTCTCTCTCTCTCTCTCTCTCTCTCTCTCTCTTCTCTCTCTCTCTCTCTCTCTCTCTCTCTCTCTCTCTCTCTCTCTTTCTCTTTCTCTCTCTCTCTCTCTCTCTCTACGTGATTTCAAGTTTTTATATTATCCAGTAAAAGCTCTCTCTCTCTCTCTCTCTCTCTCTCTCTCTCTCTCTCTCTCTCTCTCTCTCTCTCTCTCTCATTATACGTAATGTCAAGTTTGATTTTATCCAAAACACAGCTCTCTCTCTCTCTCTCTCTCTCTCTCTCTCTCTCTCTCTCTCTCTCTCTCTCTCTCTCTCCAGGTATGCATAACTACATATTTTGAGATTCGGTACCTTGTCCTAGATCAAGGATGTGCCCTTTTGACACTCGAAGGATAAATGCCAAGGTCCTTCTAATTAAGGATCCAGTTTATGGTTGCATTCTATTTCGGTTTCTGTAAACATCTGGAATTATAAGACTACACTTGATGTTGTTGGTGTTATTATTATTATTATTATTATTATTATTATTATTATTATTATTGTTGTTGTTGTTGTTATAATTATTATTATTATCAGTATTATCATTATTAGCATTAACATTATCATTATCATTATCATTATCATTATCCTTATCCTTATCCTTATCCTTATCCTTATTATTATTATTATTATTATTATCATTATTATTATTATTATTATTATTATTATTATTGCAAAATCCTGCAAACCAAAGACCGGAAAAGACAGTGAGATTAAATAGGAAATCAAACAAGATAAAGTAAATATAATTATAGAAATATAACTATAAAAAAAACTATTAAATTTAAACTGATGTTACCTACTTAAAAAAGTATTAGCACTTGCAACTAAGGTAAGAGATGACGGAAATCTAATTGTTTCTTTAAAATACCAATTTACTACAAATATTAGGTTTGGTAGCTTTTAATGGATATTTTCCTCATATCTACAAGTTTTCATAGATCAAATATATTATCGTAAATTACATTACATTCAAGAAAATAATTGAATTAACTGTCTTTTTAAGGTATAGCAATTAGTATAGCCTCTGTACCATGGTCTTCCACTGTCTTGGGTTAGAGATCTCTTGCTTAAGGGTACACTCGGGCACACTGTTCTATTTTATTTCTCTTCCACTATTTATTTTGAAATTTCTATCCTTTTGTTATTTTCAAGTTATTACAGTTTATATATGAAAGATTTATTTTAATGTTATTATTGTTCTTAAACTTTTCTTGTAGTTTTCTTTATTTACTTTCCTCGCTAGGCTATTATCCCTGTTGGAGCCCTGGAGCTTATAGCATGATGCTTTTCCAACTAGGGTTGTAGATTAGCAAGTAATAATAATGATAATAACAATAACATTAACAATAACAATAACAAAAATGAAAATAGAAGTAATAATAATAATAATAATAATAATAATAATAATAATAATAATAATAATAATGATAATGATAATAGCAATAGTAATAGTAATAGTAAAAGTAATAGTAATAGTAATATCCCCTCAAGAATTCCCCCCAGAAATCCCATTTTATCCCGAAAGTATATTTCCTCAGTCGTTGGGGAAACTGTGTCCTCGCATACCGGAACCCAGGGGGGAATTTAAGCATCGCAATAAAGCATAAAAACCAAACCAAGAATGAGCATACGACAAGAAGCATCTTGAGCAACGCCTTGCGACACTTTAACCACTTTCTGATTTCCAGGGATAACGAAGAATGCTTTTTTATGGACACAGTTGCCTTGTCTCGTTTTAATGTCTTCCCCTCTCTCAGGGATTGGTTAAGTAAAATCATGAATGGATGAGTGGCCTATTCCCTTTGCCAAACGATCTTCCTAATCAGTACACAGCCAATCTTCTGAAATATATTTTCAAATGTTAGACTTGAAAATTTCCCGTAAAATTAAAGGAAAAATCTTGGAATAAATGTTGCCAAGCATTTACCGTTTAAAAAAAAAAAGGATATATTGACGTTAATGAGTCTCATTACGGCCACCAACCAGTAATGGAGAATAACAAAGTAGGGTAAAAATTACGGTCACCTGTATTTTACTGAAATACGGCTGAGAACAGTAAATTTTTTTCGGAGGATTTAAAGGTTTAAAGGTTTTAAGTCCACTCATGAATGGCAGAGGCAATGGACAATGGTATTGCCCTATCAAGCAGGACAATGCCCTAGAGACGGACCACATATCATATGATCAACGCACAAGCCTCCTTTCCACCCAAGCTGACAGTGGGCTAGGCAATGGCTGCTGATGACTCAGCAGATAAACCCATAGGCTCCCCGAAACCCCCCACCCAACCTTAGCTGCACAAGGATTGTAAGGTTGCAGACACTAATGGCACTAACGAGTCTGAGCGGGACTTGAACCCCCGACTGGCGAACTCCAAGCAGAGACGTTGCCAATCAGGCCACGACAACCGATTAAAAGTAGTTTTTTTTTTTTTTTTCTCGTACTGCCAGACTTCCTAGCTCTGTAGAAAGGACTTATTAAAAAAAATGAGCGGAATAAATAAATTTTGCGTAGGTGGCTTTTAATGCTAATCCCGTAGAAATGGCTGTGTAACAAAATGATATTACAAGACGTAGCCACAAACCGGCTACCACTGATCAAGGTCTCTAGCAGGATTCAAAAGTCAATTTTTTTTTTACTGAAACAGATTTGAACCGACTCGCAGGTGTCGCCGATATCGGAGGGAGAAATTTAGGTTATTATTATTATTATTATTATTATTATTATTATTATTATTATTATTTATATTAATTGCTAAGCTACAACCCTAGCGAAAAAAGCAAGATGCTATAAGCCCAGGGGCTCCAATAGGGAAAATAGCCCAGTGAGGAAAGAAAACAAGGAAAACATAAGATATTTTAAGGACTAACAACATTAAAATAAACATCTATATAAACTATAAAAGCTTTAACAAAACAAGAGGAAGAAAAATCAGATAGAATAGTGTGCCTGAGTGTACCCTCAAGCTACAGAACTCTAACCCAATACGGTGAAAGACCATAGTACAGAGGCTATGGCACTACCCAAGACTAGAGAACAATGGTTTGATTTTGGAGTGTCTTTCTCCACGAAGAGCTTCTTACCATAGCTAAAGAGACTCTTCTACCCCTACCAAGAGGAAAGTGTCCACTGAACAATAACAGTGCAGTAACCTCTTGGGTGAAGAAAAATTGTTTGGTGTTGTCAGGTGTATGAGGAACGAGGAGATTTATGTAAAGAATAGGCCAGACTATTCGGTGTATAGGTAGGCAAAGGAAAAATGAACCGTAACCAGAGAGAAGGATCCAATGTAGTACTGTCTGACCAGTCAAATGACCCACAACTCCCTAGCGGTAGTATCTCACTTGAAAACAATGGTGGTATTCGGACAAAAATGCTTCCGATCAATCAGTTATTAATAAACTTTTACGAACTAAAAGGGCATCCCTGCGAGTCAGTGCAAATCTGCTTTTAGAGATAAACTAAAAAAGTTTGTCTTTTTAATATCTCTTTTATTATCATTCAAACTATCGCGTTTCAAATGTCAGCCACTTTACTTTAGTTTCTTGTTTCCTTTCCTCACTGGGCTATTTTTCCCTGTTGGAGCCCTTGGGCTTACAGCATTATGCTTTTCCAATTAGGATTATATTTTAGCTAATAATAATAATAATAATAATTATTATTATTATTATTATTATTATTATTATTATTATAATCTACTATTATTATTATTATCATTGTTATTATTATTATTATTATTATTATTATTATTATTATTATTATTATTATTATTATTATCATTATTATTATTATTATTATTTGGGTAGTAGACCCTCTTTAAGGCAAGTTTTGTTGAAAATAATGGCTGCCTCAGTTGCATTGATCTTATACTCCGTCTTCTCAATAAGAGTATAAGAGCAGTGCAACTGAACCTACTACTACTACTACTATTATTTTTATTATTATTATTATTATTATTATTATTATTATTTTTATTTTTATTATTTTTATTAGTATTTTATTTTTATTATTATCATTATTATTATTATTACTTTATTATCATTTGTTTTTATTATTATTATTATTATTATTATTATTATTATTATTATTATTATTATTATTATTATTATTATTATTATTGAGCTTGACTTTTGGGGAGGTGGTATGGGATCACAAAGTCTTGTACATGTTGACACTTAAGAGTTTTCTTAAAAGATCGTCATAGCGTCTATAGGCTAATGGTATTTGGTGGTAAACAAACAAATACAGTAATTCATGGTGCTTTACTGTTACGAGAATTACGTGACTTAATATATATAACAAAATATTGTATTTTTGATAACGAAAAATAAAAATAGAAATCATAATAATAATAATAATAATAATAATAATAATAATAATAATAATAATAATAATTTTGATAATAATTTCATGAATCTAATGACAATAATTATAATAATTATAATTTTAACAATAATGATTTTAATAACGATAATTTTCATGAATTTAATGATAATAATTTTAAAACTCTTGATAATTTTATTACTAATGGTTTTAAATTTTTATAATAATATTTTCAATTTTAATAATTATTTTGGTAATAACAATTTTAATAGTTTTAATAATCATAGTTATTTTAATCATTATACCAGTGGGAAGTAAAGAAATGTTTTAGTACCTAGCTCTTTCGTGTATTTTAATACACACTTCTTTAGGGCACAATACATATATGTATTGTACCCTGAAGAAGTTGTATTAAAATGCAAGAAAACTATAAACACTAAAATATTTCATTACTTCCTACTGACTTTTGCTATACAATAATTCATAGTTGTATTATCTTCTTCTTTGTCTACATCTTTTTCCCACTTCTATGTGGGGTCGATGTTTCTGGTCAGCTTTCTCCATCTACCTCTGTCCCACACTTCATCACCGGTTAATCCCTTTGATCGAAGGTCATCCTTGATACAGTGCACCCACCTTCTCTTTGGTCTCCCTCTCCTCCTCGTTCCCCGTACCTCCATTTCCATTACTCTCCTCCCAATATACTGTTCATCTATTCTCATGACATGACCGTGCCACCTCAGTCTACTTTTTTGGATCTTATCTGGTAGTTTTCTAGCTCCTGTGGTACCCTTAATTACCTCATTCCGTATCTTCTCTCTTCTTGTCACCCAACACATCCATCTCAACATTCTCACCTCTGCCACATTCATCTTCTTCTCTTCTGTCTTCTTTATTGCCCACGTCAGTTGTATTAGCATTTGTATTTAAATTTACATAAAATTAAAGTGAAGATATTCACGTATTTTATGCGTTTGGATTCGCGTGAACGGAGATAACCTTTGATATAACAAAGCTTCAGTTAACCTCTTCCGGGACACTAACTCATCAAGTGACCTAACCTTGAGCTTCGTGGACTGTCGGGAACTGGGCATGCGCAGTAACACCCTGGAGGACTCCTCCCCTAGTGCAGAAGATAACAAAGATGGGTTGACGTTGTGGCCTTAAATATATGAGATCGTGTTTGAATCCTGATGACATAGAAGGATATGACTACGTTTGTTAAAAGTCATATTAAAAACATTTTATTTTTTTGGTTTAATAAATATTAATTCCAGATGCTTAAATTTTTGGATAAAAAACATGTGATATATTAAAATCTATATCTCAGTAGAATTTAACAAAAGTTTTGAGTTGCAACAAATGTTTTTATGTTGAACAGGCTGACATAAGTCTTTTCATAGTTTATATATGACATATCTGTTTTGACGCTGTTACTGTTTTTAGAATGATTTATTGTTAATTTGCTCTCCTCATTTATTAATTTGCTTATTTCCTTTCCTCACTGGGCTATTTTTCCTTATTGGAGCCCTTGGGCGTATAGCAACTAGGGTTGTAGCTTGGCTAATAATAATGATAATAATAATAATAATAATCAGGGTAGTATTGTCTGACGTGGTAACGTCTTTAGTTTCTTTGGTCGCTGCAACCTCACGATCCTAGTGAGCTAAGGAGGGGGGCTTTTGGGGAGCCTATAGGTCTATCTGCTGAGTCATCAGCAACCATTGCCCAGCACTCCTTGGTCGTAGCTTGGGTGGAGAGGTGGCTTGTGTGCTGATCATATGTATATTTGGTCAGTCTCTATGGCATTGTCTGGCTTGATAGGGCCATGTCACTGTCCTTTGTCTCTGCCATTCATGAGTGGCCTTTAAACTTAAATTTAAACCTTTAAATGTTCGTTAGAATCTTTAATAAATCGAAATATCTAAGTTTGGCTCTTGACTACGTGAAACTTAATTCCTCTTCTTTTCAATCAGGGAAAATAGTCCAGTAAGGAAAGGAAACAAGAAAACTAAATAGTGTGCCTGAGTGTACCCTCAAGCAAAAGAACTCTAACCCCTAGACCATATGAGATGCTCACCATAGCTAAAGAATCTCTTCCACCCTTACCAAGTGGAACTAGCTACTGAACGATTTATACGATTTACTATGATCATCATTAAAGACCAAAATGTGATCCTAATTACGAAAGAAGAGACAAATAAAATACATAATTAGGGTCACAGTCTGGTCTTTAATAATGATCATAGTAAATCGCATAAAGCGTTCAGTAGCTAGTTCCACTTGGTAAGGGTAGAAGAGATTCTTTAGCTATGGTGAGCATCTCGTTAAGAGTTCTTCCGCTTGAGGGTACACTCAGGCACACTATTTTATTTTCTTGTTTCCTTTCCTTACTGGACTATTTTTTCCCTGTTGGAGCCCTTGGACTTACAGCATCCTGCTTTTACAACTAGGATTGTAGCTTACCTAATACAGCAACAACAACAACAACAATAATAATAATAATAACAATAACACAAATAAAGTTTGTAGTTGTTCGTAATATCAGTCCTTTAATATATCACGTTTTCACTTATTCTTCCGTTCCTTTATTCTCACTTATTATTCTCCTCTCCCTTTATTCTCACTTCTTATTCTCCTCTCCCTTTATTATAACTTCTTATTCTCCTCTCCCTTTAGGTGTCCTCTCTTTATTTTCACTTTTATTCTCTCCTACCTTCATTCTCCTCTTCCTTTATTCTCACTTCTTATCCTCCTTTCCCTTTAGTGTCCTCTCTTTATGCTCACTTTTATTCTCCCCTACCTTTTATTCTCCTCTCCCTTTATTCTAACTTCTTATTCTCCTCTCCCTTTACTCTCACTTATTATTCTCCTCTTCCCTTATCCTCCTCTCCTCTTATTCTCATCTCCCTTTATTCTCCTCTTCCCTTATTCTCACTTCTTATCCTCCTCTCCTTTTAGTGTCCTCTCTTTATTCTCCCCTACCTTCATTCTCCTCTTCCTTTATTCTCACTTCTTATCCTCCTTTCCCTTTAGTGTCCTCTCTTTATGCTCACTTTTATTCTCCCCTACCTTTTATTCTCCTCTCCCTTTATTCTAACTTCTTATTCTCCTCTCCCTTTACTCTCACTTATTATTCTCCTCTTCCCTTATCCTCCTCTCCTCTTATTCTCATCTCCCTTTATTCTCCTCTTCCCTTATTCTCACTTCTTATCCTCCTCTCCTTTTAGTGTCCTCTCTTTATTCTCCCCTACCTTCATTCTCCTCTTCCTTTATTCTCACTTCTTATCCTCCTTTCCCTTTAGTGTCCTCTCTTTATGCTCACTTTTATTCTCCCCTACCTTTTATTCTCCTCTCCCTTTATTCTAACTTCTTATTCTCCTCTCCCTTTACTCTCACTTATTATTCTCCTCTTCCCTTATCCTCCTCTCCTCTTATTCTCATCTCCCTTTATTCTCCTCTTCCCTTATTCTCACTTCTTATCCTCCTCTCCTTTTAGTGTCCTCTCTTTATTCTCCCCTACCTTCATTCTCCTCTCCGTTTATTATCACTTCTTATTCTCTTCTTCCTCTATTCTAACTTCTTATTCTCCTCTCCCTTTACTCTCACTTATTATTCTCCTCTTCCTTTATTCTCCTCTCCTTTTATTCTCATCTCCCTTTATTCTCCTCTCCCCTTATTTTCAGTTCTTATCGCCCTCTCCCTTTAGTGTCCTCTCTTTATTCTCACTTTTATTGTCCCCTACCTTTATTCTCCTCTCCCTTTATTCTCACTTCTAATTCTTCTCTTCCTTTATTCTCACTTCTTATTTCTCTCCCTTTATTCTCACTTCTTATTCTTCCCTACCTTTATTCTCCTCTCCCTTTATTCTCACTTCTTATTCTCCTCTCCCTTTACTCTCACTTATTATTCTCCTCTCCCTTTACTCTCCCTTCTTATTCTCCTCTCCCTTCTTATTCTCCTCTCCCTTCTTATTCTCCTCTCCCTTCTTATTCTCCTCTCCCTTTACTCTCACTTATTATTCTCCTCTCCCTTCTTATTCTCCTCTTTTTATTCTCACCTCCCTTTATTCTCCTTTTCCTTTATTCTCACTTATTCTCCTCTCCCTTTGCTCTCACTTATTCTCCTCTCCCTTTGCTCTCACTTATTCTCCTCTCCCTTTATTCTCACTTATCAATCTCCTCTTCCTTCATTCTCACTAATTATTCTCCTCTCCCTTTATTCTCCTTATTACCAGCTAATCATAAAAAAAAAACCGGAACTTGCTTAAAGGTCGCCTGAATCCAACAACAAAATGAACTTTCGAAACAGATCCCGAATAAGCAAAGGTCGTAATATCTCTTTCTGCATTGCGGGGGCCTTTGAAGACAGCAATCGGTACTCTATGACTCCCACATTATCAAATTTGTTTATCCTGGATAAATATGGATCGCTAAGAGCTTTGTTGATTTGAAATGAGAATTTTGCGAAGGCTGTGTGTGTGTGTGTGTGTGTGTGTGTGTGTGTGTGTGCGTGCGTGTGTGTTTGTGTGCGTGGGTGGGTGCGTGTGTGTCGAGTATAGAAATGTAAAGTGAAAAGGCTTGACTGGAGTTTGTACTTTTGTTTATATTGGTAATTTGAAAGTCCTGTACAAACTGCAATTAATTTATTAAATTTTAATTTTACTGGTTATTAGCCTATACATATTTTATGCTCGTCATGTGTCAACTGATATAATTTCTATATCATATATATATATATATATATATATATATATATATATATATATATATATATATATGATATAGAAATTCCATCGAATGGAGTAGCTATTTCGAAAAAAAATGGACCTTGGTGATTTTGGATTATTTAATCCTGTTTATAAAATAACATAGGATAGCTATAGGCAGCTTCCAGTGCATAAGTAGAAAATTTTAAGTGAAGATACTAATTTTGAAAAATTTGGAAAACAAATCAGTATATAGAAGATAGGGTAGTCAATAAAGTATGTAAATACAGTGGCTATATGATATATGATTATCCATAAGGTTTTTATTTTACTAAGACCTTTAAACACAAGTATGTGAAGGTACACAAAGCCTAAAAAATTATTGAATGCACTGAAATATTAGGAAAATTTTATTAAAAATTGGGGATATCATCATATGGTTATTATTGAATAGAATTATAATGAATGATAGAAATAGTCAATTTTCTTTTTCTATATCATACGTACAGAAATTACTAAAAAATGTAATGATTATTGGAGTATATTTATTTATTACTGTAAATTAAAAATTAGGGATATCATCATATGGTTATCAATGAATAAATTGATAATTAATTATAAAAATCGTCAATTTTATTTTTGTATATCATACGTACAGAAATTACTAAAAAATTTAATTATTATTGAAGTATTTTTATTTATTACTGTAAATTAAAAATTAGGGATATCATCACATGGTTATCAATGAATAAATTGATAATTAATTATAAAAATCGTCAATTTTATTTTTGTATATCATACGTACAGAAATTACTAAAAAATGTAATGATTATTGGAGTATTTTTATTTATTACTGTAAAGAACGGTTCCAGTTGACTCTGCTCCTCTCCACTGATTGTGAAATATTAGGAGAATTGTATTAGAAATTAACAATATCATCATATGATTATCATTGAAGAGAATAATAGTGAATGATAAAAATATTCAATGTTCTTTTTCTAGATTGTAGGTACAGAAATTTCGAAAAAGTTTAATGAATACTGAAGTACTGTAGTTTTATTTATTACTGTAAAGAGCGGTTCCAGTTGACTCGACCACTACCCGTCTCCAATCTCCACAGTGTTTAGTCTGTTTGTGTTTTGTGTTCGACTTCGTAAATAGGTTTATTTCTTATCTTGTAGTTTATACGTTTTCCAAAACTAGCTCATATTTCAAATTGGAGCTTATGGACAGGTCAGTCAAAGTGCAGCTTGGTGTTAAATAACTGAAAATCTCTTCAGAAGACACTTGAAAAAGAACACCCATAGGCCTGTTTAAACGTGGAAGACAGCTCCTCATCTTTATTATCAATCAAGTAAGTCATAGTTTATCATAAAATAAAATCTTAAGAGGTTATTAATATCGTAATCCATAGCAAGCCTTTATCTGACTGGTCTTAGGCTTGGCTATGCCAGGGGCCAAGACTGTTGGGTATTATTATATTTACGGACGGGGAAACCTTTACCAGTAAAAACCAACTGTTGCCTGTAAGTGGCTTGTAGGCCTAGTCTTTTTAGTAAATTTTCAATTTATCTTAGTAACTGATAAATCCATTTTACAATAAGTGCATGTGTATAACCAAATCGTAAGGTAAAATTTGATGGATACTGTGTGCGTTTCGCGCAGTGAATTAGACGATGTTATAGATTAAACCGTACTTCACATAATAGCCACACCGCTTACGATTACATTTTTACAGGCCAGATTTGTCAGTTCATGAATATCGTCTCTTATTCAAAGCACGCTATTTGCTGAAGCTTACACACTCCCTCAGAAATTAGTATGTGGTCTGCATTGATTTCGGACTTTGATTCCACTAGGAGCAGCGCCTCTCCTTATGACAAATTGTGGTCTTGATGATCCTGCATTTTCTCTGAAATGAAATAGTTTCTTCACTTCCATGCATAACGTTTTTTTCTTTTGTTCTCCAATGTAGTTTAGTATTCGAAGGTTACAAAGAAATGGTGCAGAATGTTTAGTTCACTAATGAAAGTTATTTAGTGTTAATAAGAAAATCAGACTATTTTTTTCACTTTGGGTTGTTTTATATTGATTCTTCTGTTTAAGCTTATCCAATCAGCTACAGTTTTGAATTTATAGCATAATTCCAGAAATTGGCTTCATTTGACAGTAGTCAGTCGATTAATTTTGAACTATCGATGTGTAGGCTTACCCTGTTGAATTTTTTTGTTTTGGTAAAATTTTTTCTAGATTTAATTGATCAAAGGTTCGAGTTTTAATGCATTTTAGTTACGCACCACGTATGCATATAATTACACTACAGAAAGACAAATCACTATTTGCAATTTTTATTTTGATTAAGGTAATGATAATAGGCCTACAGTAGCAAGGTTCTTGAAGTGATAAGATGACATACGTCAGGTTAGGCGTAGTGATAAATAATTGAAAATCTCTTCGAAAGACACTCCAAAAAAAAAAAAAAAAAAAAAAAACCCATGCCTGTTTAAACGTAGAAGACCAACTCCTCATCTTTGTCATCATTCTTCGAGTAAGTCATAGTTTATCCTAATAGAAAATCTTAATTGGCTATATATACCTTAGCCAAAAGCAAGCCTTTTCAATTGACTGGTCTTAGGCTAGGCTATGCCCGGGGTCAGATAAGGATGTTAATGCAGTGCCAATGAGAGTTGCCTGTAAGTCGGTTGTAGGCCTAGTCTTTTTAATTTAGAAAACGTTCATTTTATGTTTTTAACTGATTAGCCCATATTGCAATAAGTGCATGTGTGTAACTAAATTGTGAGGTAAAATTTGATGGAAACTGTGGGAGCTTCACGTGGTAAATTGGATGATTTTATAGATTAAACTGTGGTAGGAAGGTTTAAAGATCATTTATGAAAGTTGTGTATTGTGGACAATAAAATCAGGCCCTATTTTTATATCAAGTCCTTTTATATTACAGTAGTTCTTTTGCATAATTCCAGGAATTTGCTTCAGTTGATGGTGTGATCAGTTGATTAATTTGGATATATTTAGGCCTACCCCGTTGAATATTTTTGTTTTCGGAAATTTTTTTTCTAGATTTAATTGATCAAAGGTTTGTGTTTTCATTTTAGTTATGCAGCGCATATGCATAGGACTACACACTACAGAGAGACAAATCATTATTTGCAATTTTGATTTTGATTAAGGGAATGGTAATAGGCCTTCAGTAGCAAGGTTCTTGAAGTGATGACGTCAGGTTAGGAAACAGGATGATTGGTTGAAAGGTAACTGAAGGCCCCTCTCATAAGCCAGAAGAACCTAGCCTCCCGGGTTAGTTTAGGTGTGTGTGGTTAGGTTAGATAGCATCCCTATATTTCACGTGTTCCCCTAGATTAGGTTAGACAGCTTCCCCGTGTTTTACTATTTCTGTGTTTAACGTTTGTTTTCCCCTGTCCAAAATCTCCAATTTCCCCACTTGGTCTCCCTAACATTTGTTTTCCCCTGTCCAAAATCTCCAATTTCCCCACTTGGTCTCCCTGAATATCTGAAACTACTCATTTATTGTAGAAATAATGATGGGATTGGTTCATAAAGTACTGCACCATGAAGAGAAATGTTTTATGAGTGTCCTGAATTCAACCCTTACCTAAATTGTAAATTTTCTGAAAATTGTACACTGGCTTATCAGTCCTATCCTATCCCATGATACCGTGTGGTTGTTTTACAAATTTATCACTTGCTGACCTGTTGTCAAATCTTGACATCTAAGTAGTGTTAGGATTTCATGGTTTTTATAGAAACACACTGCATAATCCTACTAGCCAATCTTGGATTACTTGGGTCATAACCTGGCCGGTATTTGTCATCAGGTGATCTTGAAATGCCTGCATAGCCCTTTTCTAATTTTATAGATATTGTTACAAATGTGGTTTTACTGTCGGGTGCAAAACTACCTGTAGAATTAGAATCCTATTTTATATGACATGTCTACTGCTTCCGCTGTTGTAATCAATCGGATTTGTCCTAGCCTAAGGTACCCCCACTTAACCTGACTTAGATTACTGTATATTTACTTACTATAGTCCATTTCTTTTAGCGAGGCAGATTTGCACCGACTCGCAACAGTGCCCTTTTAGCTCAGAAAAGTTTCCTGATCGCTGATTGGTTAGAATTATCTTGTCCAACCAATCAGCGATCAGGAAACTTTTCCGAGCTAAAAGGGCACTGCTGTGAGTCAGTGCAAACCTGCCTCGCTAAAAGAAATGGACTATAGGTTGCCTACACCCTCTTTGCCACCCGACTCCATCATTTAATTAGCAGCGTTTCAAAATGTGATACATCATGTGCTGTTTGCCGTTGGCAGCTAATGTTGTATTGAAAAGATCTAGGAAGCCAAAGAAAATATAAATATAAATTCTTTTTAAGAATAATCAGTATGGTCAGATCATTTTCTGAGGCTTGGATATTCCGAGCAATTTTTAGTCGGTTGAATTTTCCGACAGGATGGAAATAGGACCAAACGCACCACTTTTCCGCAATTATACATAGTATATCGGATATTAATGTTTAGTTTTTGTTTTAGGGTAGGGCTGTATTTGGGTTATAAAAGATAACTTTTATCTACATCAAAGTATGCATTTTCATTGGATCTGACCTTCATTTCTATTGGAAATGAATATTTCCAGAGATACAGTAGCCCCATTTGAAAACAACAAAAGTCAGTAAAGGCAGCTAAAAATTGGTGGTTATTCTTACTCGAATTAAAGCCCTCGTCCTAAAACAGTTATTTGCTCTCAGCATAACTGGAACTTGGCTGTTAAGATTTATAGTAAGGTATCAGTAGTTATTTGGTTTTCAGTCACCATAGAATACAGTACAGACTTACTCCTGGCGCCGTTATCTGGCTGTTTAAATCTTTTGTATTTTCTTTAAAAATATTTGTTTGCAGTTCGTTATGTGCGAAGGATATAAATAAATAAGAAAGGTTGTGTTTTTCCCATTAACTGTAGCTTTTCTTCTTGTCAGCACCCTCGTGTGTCCAGAAACATATCACCTGGTGGTGCTTTCCTTCAGCCAGAAAACCTCACAACTTCTACTCTTCACTCACAGCCGGTCGAGACGGAAGGGCTCCGTCCTTCTTTTCCCCTCTATGGACCAAGTCCTAAAAACAAATCGATATGTGGACCAAGTCGCAAAGACTGATTGATAGAAGTTGCGTTTGTGACACTCCTGTCATTTCTCTCCCTGTAGGAGAAATAGTGTTACCTGTTTGCATGCCTCCTATAAGGGCAAACGCTTCTGCTGTACCTGCTTGTGCACCAACTACCGTGCTACTGTTTGGGGCCATTACCTGTTCATCCGAGCCAGCTACTGTTGTGTGCTACTATAAGCAAACTCGCTCATGCAGGATGGTAGCACATGCACCTACGAGTTCTTTCCTGTGCTCGCGGGCCCTCCTTTAGGAACATTTTCAGCAGGCTCTCACCTGTTTGCTCAACCCTATAGACCTCTCCGATGCTCATGCTGACTCCTTCAGGAGTGCCACCATTGGCTCATGCACACTCTTATAGGGGTGACTTGTCACAGATTCGCATGCACCTCAGAGTGCTCTACTAATGGAGCGGCACTTCATCTGAACGCTCGCCTTCTTCTGAGAGTGTGCATTTCCCTTCTAGTAAGACATAGACACTTGATAATTCCACATTCGTCAGAATGTGTCGCAGGATGCGAGAGATACATACTGGGGCCGTACCTTTTCTGGAAATACGTATTGGTATACAGTAGTGGTGCTTAGACACCAGCTACCTGTGCTCTTCTCTCACAAGAATGAGTGCATACTCCGTTGGTATGAATAAGGGCCTCACCCTTCCCTTCTTGGAAGGGCCTTTCTCACTTTTGGGATAGAGGGACAGAAACTGCATACTGTAAGCTTTCCCTTCAAGAATAGACATCGGTAGATGCTGTTTTGCAACCGTAGTTGGTCTCGTGCCAAATGCAGTACCCTAAAAAAAAAAAAAAAGTCCAATCAATGTACAGTACTTGCGTTCCTCCGATGATCTCGAGTGTTGGAAGACGGTATGTACTAAGAGAATTAGTACTGTACTGTACATACTAAGAGAATCAGGTGATTAGTAACCACATGATCTGGAGCATTGATTGGAACTTATGTTTGGGCCTTGGGTGATTGTCACCAGGGAAACAGTTTACTTGTTTCTTCTCTACTGTGGAAGAGGAGGAAATAAGTAATCGCCAATACACAGGACGGCTTATCGGGCAGTCTCTATTGAGACTTCAGCTGATTCCTCTGCATGAGCTCGAGTGAGGAGCAGCGCTGTACTAAGCATAACTCTCGGGAAGGATTATCGGAGCTTATGCTACTTATGTTCGGTCTCATATAAGGTTTGCTTCACAAGAGCGGATTAATGCTGCACGAATGAGAAAGCAATGTAGATCAATGAGTCCCTACACACACTGGCCGCTCGGAACAATTTCTGAGCGGCAGTGATTTACTAGCCGCGTGCACTGCTAACTCATGCTGTTCCAATGTAGCAGCTTATAGAAACTACAAGGCCGCTCTGGGAAAGTCCGCTCTGGGAAAGTCCGCTCATGTGAAGACATGCCTCCTAACAAGCGGAAATATCTCCGTATGGGAAAAATCTGCTTGTATGAAGCAAGGTTAAGACCAGGAAATTGGAAGAAACTCTTGTTCCTCTCCTTCCTTGGGATGTTTCCAAAACACTTTCGATAACTATCGGGCTGCTTAGCCTTATGGTTATCAAGATAAACCTCCTTGTATTTTAGGCAACAGTAAGAATACATATTTATCCACATTTTTCAATCGTATTTCTCTGTTTTTATCCCCTTTAATCATCTATTACTCATCAATCCAATGCAAATGTTTGTTTGATATAACATTATTATTATTATTATTATTATTATTATTATTATTATTATTATTATTATTATTACTACTACTACTACTACTACTACTACTACTACTACTACTACTACTACTAGCTTAGCAATAGCCTAACCTTATAGGTAGAAAAGCAGGATGCTATAAGCCCAAGGGCTCCAACAGAGAAAAATAGCCCAGTAAGGAAAGTAAATAAACTACAAGAGAATTATTTATTGATTAAAATAAGATATTTAAGAACAATAATAACATTAAAACCTATCTTTCATATATACTGTAAACTATAAAAAGACTCGTGTCAGCCTGTTGAACATGAAACTTTTGCTGGTATAAGCCTATAGCTGATTCCCCTAATATTGAAGTGAATTACATTCAGTTCTAATATTTTCTGAACATCTTGGCGTAGGTTATTATTATTCATAAATTATTCTTATTGATATATTGGTGCCTGTCTTCATTGTATCTTATCCCATGTTTGTTTTTAAGGGGCATTTTGGCCCTACGAAATTGTTGCAAAATCTTGTCTTTATTTTATCAGATGGTTAAATATACGATTTTTATAGGCATTTTAATGTATTTCCTCTCACGTTTGATGTAGAAACCGTTGAATAATGATTAATAGAGTAACTAAATATTAAACATGAAGGTAATGGTTATATTCGACCGTTAATAAAAGAAAACGTTTGCTTGTATAGTAAAGAGAAAACGAAATTGTGTGTTAGGGGAACCTAATGTAAATACGGTCACAAAATGTATGCTTGAAATATCTTTACAAATATCAGGTATTTATACTATCTTTGACCATTTGCTTTTATTTGTATTATTTATCGATAGGAACCACTGAGCCCTTAGTAAATATTGATGGACCTATTTTGATTTATGCTGTGACTGGTGTAACTGTAATCTACAAAAAAGTGCAGTTCACACACTTACGATATAACGGATTTTACTAACATGTCTAATTGACAATACTCTGTCGTCCATATATGATTGTCTCAATTCTGATAGAACTGTTTGTGGTCATATATATATATATATATATATATATATATATATATATATATATATATATATATATATATATATATATATATATATATATATATATATATATATATATATTGTGTGTGTGTGTGTGTTGCAACTCTGATCTCTCTAATCTGCCTGAGTCTTTTAATGAATTATCTTGAACTAGAGCCTGTTAATGTAAAATTTGTTAAACCACGAGACATCGATCAGTTTTTATAAGAGTGGTAAGGAGACTTGCCAGAACGTCATTATGAGTTTGGTCTCCCTCATTTTTTTTTCTTTTGTTTTTAAATATGAATAAAATCGTTAACGGTTCTTGGTAGGAATATTTGTCGTCATATTTATCTTTTTTTATTTCAAAAACAGCAAACCCTGATGCTCTTAACCACTTTGGTCTGAGGATAGCTTAAAAAAAGTGTTTACATCAATGCTATTATTACCCTTAAAGCAAACAGTTTTTTTTTTCCATTATAGGCCTAGTCCTTTTAAAAACGTTTTGTCAAAAATACTGCGCAATCACACGACCTAGTACTGACAGCAAATGTAGGATATTAAACTATGGAATAGCCCGCTAAATCTTGTAGTTTCCCTTTTAGTAAGCATGTAGATACACTTTATTTAAACAGAGCAGGTCAGCAAAAGATTGCATATATATATATATATATATATATATATATATATATATATACTGTATATATAGGTCTATATATATTATATTGTATATATATATATATATATATATATATACATATATCATGAGCAGACAGAATGCCTATTGACATAATGCCTAAGGACAGAATGCCTAAGGACAAAATGCCTAATTCCTCAACACGGACAAAATGCCTAACAGACATAATGTCTAATGGACAAAACATCTGAAAATTAATAAAAAAGAAAAGTGAACTAGATAGCTTATCACTCTGTAGAATACTGACCTCGCCCAAGGCGGTTTAGTTTACTTCATACTGCAATGAAATTCAATGACTCTTTGTTGGAGTTTGTTTAGGATACATTTGGTATTAAGGAGGACTTATAGATAACATGTTTATAAGATATGAAATATCCAAGGAACTCAAGGATAGAGGAAAAAAAAATCTTGTAACAAAAGTGTTTTTTATTAAACAATTACTCTTTAAAAACATAATACAGACTAAATAATCTTAGTTTTCTTCAAAAACATAAAACAGATTGAATATAAATTTATCTAATCATGAATAGGTTATTTACCAGAATTGAAGAAAATTCAAAGATTATGTGCCACAGCCCTTTGAAACCTACATCCTTATTGTAAGTTGCATGATTTTTTTTATCCGTTTATTTACTCGAATATATTTCTTATTTACTTTTTCAACATTTGCACCTAAGAGACAATAAACTCGATACTTGCTTGTTCAGTTTTGATTTTTTTACAAGCTTAGAGAGAGTTGGGAGACTAATTGAAACTCTCTTGTTAAAAGCATGGTGCTATCCTTCTAGAGAGTTCGTAGTTCTTGGTATTTGATTTTATTCTATGGTACATATTCCACATTTGAACATTAAAGGTTGGGCGTCTTCGTCGACCTCTCTGAACTATTCCGAGTAATTTCATTACAAAATATTCAAAGAATTTACTCAGAATTTCGTCAGTTTCTTGGTCGATTGAAGTCAAAAAGTTTGTAAAAAGATCAGCCATATCATCTGGAGGAGCAAAAGCTAAGGCTTGCATTTGTTTGATTATGAAAGCATTGTCATTATTCGTGTAGCAGAGCTGGAGAACAATATTTTGTATTTTGCGCCAAACACATTGACTGAAATGAAAGAAACAGCCCTTGGTTGAAGTATTTGGAAAAAAAATTAATTAAACTTTTTATTGTTGCTTGTTCATAATCAAGTCACTGACTCTGGGAAAAGGCTCTGCTCTTTGATGAACTCGAATATTGTATCATAAGTTTTTTCATCTTTACGAGATGTAACACATCATACTAATGGTAATGTTTTACTTTGAGAAACAACACAACACAACGTATACAGTTGTTTTCCGACTGGTACACAGTTAAAAGTGTCATCACTTAACCACTTGTTCTTACTTTTCAAATATGCACATTTTCTGATTCATATCCTTCAAATATTAGTTTTTTCCCCCTTTGTTACTAGTGATGATTTCCATTTTGGACTGAAGGGTTTCTTACAAAATTTGAAATGATTGATAAAGAAATTTGTTCGAGGAAAAGAAGTGTAAGTTTTTTCTGCCTTTCAAAGTGCAAAAAGAAAAGTAAAATGAACAACAGCTTATTGGGTAGTTATATGGGTTTTAACCATATAATCTCGAATAATTTACTTAAAAATGCTAAATAAAATGAACAACAGCTTGTTGGGTAGTTATATGGGTTTTAACTGTAAGATCTTTAATCTCGAACAATTTATTTAAAAATGCTAAATAAGATCATTTTGCCTGGAAGGCGTTTTGTCCATTAGGCATTTTGTATATTAGGCATTTTGTTCATTAGGCATTATGTCTGTTAGGCATTTTGTCCGTGTTGAGGAATTAGGCATTTTGTCTCTAGGCATTCTGTCCTTAGGCATTATGTCATCAGGCATTCTGTCCTACTACCATATTATATATATATATATATATATATATGTATATATATATGTATATATTTATATGTATACAGTATATATATATATATATATATATAAATATATTTATATATATACTGTATATATATATATATATATATATATAGATATATATACAGTATACATGTATATATATATGTATATATATGTAATATATACATATATATGTATATATTTATATATATATATATACAGTATATATATATATATATATACATATGTATATGTTTTTATATATACAGTAAATATATATGTATATATGTATATTTATACAGTATATATATATATATATATATAATATATATATATACTGTATATATATATATATATACATACATACATACATACATACATACATACATACATACATACATACATATACCAAGGCACTTCCTCCAATTTTTGGGGGTAGCCGACATCAACAAAGAAACAAAAACAAAAAAGGGGACCTCTACTCTCTACGTTCCTCCCAGCCTAACAAGGGACTCAACCGAGTTCAGCTGGTACTGCTAGGGTGTCATAGCCCACCCTCCCACATTATCCACCACAGATGAAGCTTCATAATGCTGAATCCCCTACTGCTGCTCCTCCGCAGTCATCTAAGGCATCGGAGGCAGCAGCAGGGCCTACCGGAACTGCGTCACAATCGCTCGCCATTCATTCCTATTTCTAGCACGCTCTCTTGCCTCGCTCACATCTATCCTTTATCACCCAGAGCTTCCTTCACTCCATCCATCCACCCAAATCTCGGCCTTCCTCTCGTACTTCTCCCATCAACTCTTGCATTCATCACCTTCTTTAGCAGACAACCATTTTCCATTCTCTCAACATGGCCAAACCACCTCAACACATTCATATCCACTCTAGCTGCTAACTCATTTCTTACAACCGTTCTCACCCTCACCACTTGGTTCCTAACCCTATCTACTCGAGATACACCAGCCATACTCCTTAGACACTTCATCTCAAACACATTCAATTTCTGTCTCTCCATCACTTTCATTCCCCACAACTCCGATCCATACATCACAGTTGGTACAATCACTTTCACATATAGAACTCTCTTCACATTCATGCCCAACCCCTTATTTTTTACTACTCCCTTAACTGCCCCCAACACTTTGCAACCTTCATTCACTCTTTGACGTACATCTGCTTCCACTCCACCATTTGCTGCAACAACAGACCCCAAGTACTTAAACTGATCCACCTCCTCAAGTAACTCTCCATTCAACATGACATTCAACCTTGCACCTCCTTCCTTCTCGTACATCTCATAACCTTACTCTTACCCACAGTAACTCTCGACTTCCTTCTCTCACACATTCTTCCAAATTCTGTCACTAATCGTCCAAGCTTCTCTTCTGTGTCTGCAACCAGTACAGTATCATCCGCAAACAACAACTGATTTACCTCCCATTCATGGTCATTCTCGTCTACCAGTTTTAATTCGCCCAAGCACTCGAGCATTCACCTCTCTCACTACTCCATCAACATATAAGTTAAACAACCACGGCGACATCACACATCCCTGTCTCAGCCCCTCTCACCGGAAACAATCACTCACTTCATTTCCTATCCTAACACGTGCTTTACTACCTTTGTAGAAACTTTTCACTGCTTGCAACAACCTTCCACCAACTCCATATAACCTCATCACATTCCACATTGCTTCCCTATCAACTCTATCATACGCTTTCTCCAGATCCATAAACGCAACATACACCTCCTTACCGTTTGCTAAATATTTCTCGCATATCTGCCTAACTGTAAAAATCTGATTCATACAACCCCTACCTCTTCTAAAACCACCCTGTATTTCTAAGATTGCATTCTCTGCTTTATCCTTGATCCTATTAATCATTACTCTACCATACACTTTTCCAACTACGCTTACAAACTAATACCTCTTGAATTACAACACTCTTGCACATCTCCTTACCCTTATATAGTGGTACAATACATGCACAACTCAATCTACTGGTACCATGACAACACAAAACACATATTAAACAATCTCACCAACCATTCAAGTACAGTCACACCCCCCTCCTTCAACATCTCAGCTCTCACACCATCCATACCAGATGCTTTTCCTACTCTCGTTTCATCTAGTGCTCTCCTCACTTCATCTATTGTAATCTCTCTCTCATTCTCATCTCCCATCACTGGCACCTCAACACCTGCAACAGCAATTATATCTGCCTCCCTATTATCCTCAACATTCAGTAAACTTTCAAAATATTCCGCCCATCTTTTCCTTGCCTCCTCTCCTTTTAACAACCTTCCATTTCCATCTTTCACTGTCTCTTCAATTCTTGAGCCAGCCTTCCTTACTCTCTTCACTTCTTTCCAAAACTTCTTCTTATTCTCTTCATATGAATGGCAATATATACTTTTTGTAATCTTAAGTTGAACTGCATTATGTCATGCAATTATTGATGATGCTGATGATGATGAATATATATATATATATATATATATATATTATATACAGTTTATATATATATATATATGTGTATATATTATATATATTATATATATATAATATATTATATATATATATATATATATATATATTCGTCATCATCATCAATAATTGCATGACATAATGCAATTCAACTTAAGATTACAAAAAGTATATATTGCCAATAATCTGTAATATTCGCAGGGGGAAAAAACATATTGAATAGAATTGTATTTCAGTTATATCACCAACAACTGATATGGTAACGCTGGATCGTTAAGCCGTGTAACGGCGGAGAGAGGGAAAGTTTATTCAGTGACAGTAGTGTTACGGACGGTCAAGTTGCGTAATCTCAGTGACAACGTTTTTCTTTTTTCCGGTTCTAGAGTCTTGGCCAAGTGTAAGTGCGGTTATTTAAAAGAATCTTTCTTGGGTTGGTGTGGAAGTTTCTCTCTCTCTCTCTCTCTCTCTCTCTCTCTCTCTCTCTCTCTTGTGAGCTAATATTTGCTACTTTAAAAAAGGAATACATATCTCAATGAATTTTGTAGATATATCTAGCTGAAATTCTCTCTCTCTCTCTCTCTCTCTCTCTCTCTCTCTCTAGTTAATATTTGCTACTCCCTTAAAAGAGGAATACATATACCAATTAACTCTATCGATATATCTAGCTGAAATTCTCTCTCTTCTCTCTCTCTCTCTCTCTCTCTCTCTCTCTCTTGTGAGCTAATATTTGCTACTTTAAAAAGGAATACATACCTCAATGAATTTTGTAGATATATCTAGCTGAAATTCTCT
>NC_090745.1:5810183-5812683 GCF_036898095.1 Palaemon carinicauda
GAGACCATCAAAAAATAGAAATACCAGACTCTCTTACTCTCTCAAATCTTCAGGTTCAGAAAGTTAAATATTTTTTTTTCTCCCATGCCCCAAATGGACTTTCTGAGAAGAGTTCGATCTCATAATGTAGAGGTTCCTAATTTTTTTGTTCTTACGTAGGTCCTACACCTTGTGCCTTTTCATAGATTCCTGTGAGGAGGTCCTACCCCTTGTGCCTTTTCATAAATTCCTGTGAGGAGGTCTTAATCCTTGTGCCTTTTCATAGATTCCTGTGAGGAGGTCCTACCCCTTTGTGCCTTTTCATAGATTCCTGTGAGGAGGTCCTACCCCTTGTGCCTTTTCATAGATTCCTGTGAGGAGGTCCTACCCCCTTGTGCCTTTTCATAGATTCCTGTGAGGAGGTCCTACCCCCTTGTGCCTTTTCATAGATTCCTGTGAAGACGAAAAAGAAACCATGAAATTGATAATGTAACATAATATTATTATTCAGTCGCAATACATATTACCTCTTGTATTGCTCAGTACTGGTTATTCTTTCAGATACCATGAACACCCCTGAAGAATAGGAATGTACCATCTTGGGGTGCATGTACTTCATGTTGGGAACCCCTTACCCGCAAATTTTCTTACCTCGTCAATCTATCGTCTTCTCTTCCTTCCCCTGCCTCGTTTGCAATCTCTAGGGACCCATTCTGTTTTTCTTTTTGTCCATATATATATATATATATATATATATATAATATGGAAAGAAAAGAATCCTGGAAATTGCATTATAGAACAAAGAAGATCGGTCAAATTATAAATTGTCATGATTAATAGTTTAAAACGCCAAGAGGAGAATATCGTGGGGCAAGAAAAAAGAAAGGCAGTAGATGCAATGCAGAAGTCACGGACCAAACTTCCAGCATTTTTAGAGCATTTTGATTGTCATTAACCTCTCTCCCCCCCCCCCTTTTTCTTTTTGAGGGTGAGTGGGTTGGGGGAAACTTTTCCGTCGTTGCGTCGCCAGTTAAAATCATCATTTGAAGGATTTGTCATCGTTTATATTGCTGTGCTTTTGTTTTGATGACGTGTTTAATTGTCACGGTAGTTTTTATATATCATTGTGCAAAGTTTGGATAAGCACTTTAGGGGTCCTGAAGCTTGCTGGTGCTGTGTAATTGTTTGCTCATTTGTCTTTTATCAAAAAACTCTTTAGTCACTTAAGTAATAAAATGAATTTTACCCTTCTAATTTTTTTATATATAACTTGAATCGTACAAAATCAATAGGTGGGAAAGCTTTATGTTATAAGATAATACTCTATATTATAAGAAAATAGGCAAGAATGTTTATGACATGCACTCCCAATTAACGTGGTAAAATTCTGATAAAAATAAAAACATTTTTGTATATTTTAAAAAGTCAAATATTATCGTATACCCATAAATTATAGTATTTATTTACATAAATGATTCGTCCTGCCAATTTACTAAATAATATGTTCTAAGATTTTTTTTTCTTTTTCAGACAGAAATCAAGAAACTTGTTGAATGTCCAGTGTCTTGGTGTGTCTTTGAGTACGTCAAGGTGAGTACCTATATATTGTACAGAATTTTGTAGTGGATTTTCTATTTTTAAATCTATTGTGGGTTATAAATCAAATGAGATTTTCTAGCTTGTCTTGTGAAATGGAAATTATATAGCTAGGATAGCTAGGTTGTCAGCGTCGCGGGCTTCTGTTTCAGAGGTATCGAGTTCGCGTCCCCGCTAAGGCGCGAATAGTGAGAGACCCTCTACCCGGGTTACTCCCCAGGGTGGCGGCTTGGGGGGGGTGGGTGTTAGGTTAGAGGAGGCTAGTGATAGTCCGGGCCAAGGTCTATATATCTGGACCGTGGTCCGGGCTGGCTCATGGTTGTCTGAGATGAAGTTCGTCTCAGGGGAGACCTAAAACCCGCAACTTTTTTTTTAACTTTATATATTCATAAGCGTCTGCTTGTGGTTTAAAACTGTAGAAAAAGACATGACTCGTTGATTTGAATGACTTTGTGTTGTTATTGTCAAATCTTGAAAACAGTGGTGTTCTATATTCAAAAGTGTCTGATTTTGGGGGGACTTTATTTATTGATTTGAATGCCTGTATATATATATATATATATATATATGTATATATATATATATATATATATATATTATGTATATATGTATATTTATGTAGGCTATGTATATATATATATATATATATATGTAATATATATATATATATATATATGTGTGTGTGTGTGTGTGTATCTATATATATGTATATATAAATATATGCATATATATGAATATATGTATATATATACATAAATATATGCATATATATAAATATATGTATATATATACATAAATATATGTATATATATGAATATATATATATATATATATATATAAATATATATATATATATATATATATATATATATTATTGTTTCTTCCATTTATCAAATAATTTCATTTATTTATTCATTCATTCGCA
>NC_090745.1:5830054-5866448 GCF_036898095.1 Palaemon carinicauda
CGATTGAAAAATGTGGATAGATACGTATTCTTACTGTTGCCTAAAATACAAGGAGGTTTATCTTGATAACCATAAGGCTAAGCAGCCCGATAGTTATCAAGTGTGTTTTGGAAACATCCCAAGGAAGGAGAGGAACAAGGGTTTCTTCCTATTTCCTGCCCAGCATCACTCATGCCTGGTCTTAACCTTGCTTCATACAAGCAGATTTTTTCCATACAGATATATTTCCGCTTGTTAGGAGGCATGTCTTCACATGAGCGGACTTTCCCAGAGCGGCCTTGTAGTTTCTATAAGCTGCTACATTGGAACAGCATGAGTTAGCAGTGCACGCGGCTAGTAAATCACTGCCGCTCAGAAATTGTTGCGAGCGGCCAGTGTGTGCAGGGACTCATTGATCTACAGTACATTGCTTTCTCATCCGTGCAGCATTAATCCGCTCTTGTGAAGCAAGCCTTATATGAGACCGAACATAAGTAGCATAAGCTCCGATAATCCTTCCCGAGAGTTATGCTTGGTACAGCACTGCTCCTCACTCGAGCTCATGCAGAGGAATCAGCTGAAGTCTCAATAAGCCGTCCTGTGTATTGGCGATTATTTATTTCCTCCTCTTCCACAGTAGAGAAGAAACAAGTAAACTGTTTCCCTGGTGACAATCACCCAAGGCCCAAACATAAGTTCCAATCAATGTTCCAGATCATGTGGTTACTAATCACCTGATTCTCTTAGTATGTACAGTACAGTACTAATTCTCTTAGTACATACCGTCTTCCAACACTCGAGATCATCGGAGGAACGCAAGTACTGTACATTGATTGGACTTCTTTTTAAGGTACTACATTTAGCACGAGACCAACTACGGTTGCAAAACAGCATCTACCGATGTCTATTCTTGAAGGGAAAGCTTACAGTATGCAGTTTTTGTCCCTCTATCCCAAAAGTGAGAAAGGCCCTTCCAAGAAGGGAAGGGTGAGGCCATTATTCATACCAGCAGAGCATGCACTCATTCTTGTGAGAGAAGAGCACAGATAGCTGGTGTCTAAGCACCCCTACTGTATACCAATACGTATTTCCATTTCCAGAAAAGGTGCGGCCCCGGTATGTATCTCTCACATCCTATGACACATTCCGACGAATGTGGAATTATCAAGTGTCTATATCTTACTAGAAGGGAAATGCACACCCTCAGAAGAAGGTGAGCGTAGAGGTGAAGTGACCCTCCGATAGTAGAGCACTCTGAGGCGCAGGTGAATCTGTGACAAGTCACCCTTGTAAGTGTGCATGAGCCAATGGTGGCACTCCTGAAGGAGTGAGCATGAGCTTCGGAGAGGTCCATAGGGTTGAGCGAACAGGTGAGAGCCTGCTGAACCTGTTCCTATAGGAGGGCCCGCGAGCACAGGAAAGAACTAGTAGGTGCATGTGGTACCATCCTGCATGAGTGTTGGCTTATAGTAGGACACTACAGTAGCTGGCTTGGATGAACAGGTAATGGCCCCAAATAGTAACCTGGTAGTTGGTGCACAAGCAGGTACAGCAGAAGCATTTGCCCTTATAGGAGGCATGCAAACAGGTAACACTATTTCTCCTACAGGGAGAGAAACGGCAGGAGTGTCACAAACGCAACTTCTATCAATCAGTCTTTGGGACTTGGTCCACATATCGATTGGTTTTTAGGACTTGGTCCATAGAGGGGAAAAGAAGGGCGGAACCCTTCCGTCTCGACCGGCTGTGAGTGAAGAGTAGAAGTTGTGAGGTTTTCTGGCTGAAGGAAAGCACCACCAGGTGATATGTTTCTGGAAAGACGAGGGTGCCGACAAGAAGAAAAGCTACAGTTAATGGGAAAAACACACAACCTTTCTTATTTGTTTATATCCCTCGCACATAACGAACTGCAAACAAATATTTTTAAAGAAAAATGGAGTTTTTATGATAACAAAGTTTTATGAATACTTACCTGGCAGTTATATATATATAGCTGATATCTCTAAATCGGCAGAATTTTTCAAAACGAGACAACCGCCTTGTGGTGGTTGGGAGGTAGGTGGTTACACCCGTCACAGGGTGGTACAAGGAATCATTCCCGTGTTCAAGACTTCAGTTCATCTATGCCCGACCTGTCTCCTGAGGGGAGGTGGGTGGGCCTTCGAATATATATATAACTGCCAGGTAAGTATTCATAAAACTTTGTTTTATCATAAAAACTCTATTTTTATGAATAGTACTTACCTGGCAGTTATATATATATAGCTGATTCACACATTTGGAGGAGGGAAACAGACAGTAACCATCGTTGGGGAAACAACAAAAGAGTTGCAGGATAAAAACACCTTGATTCCTTGCCTGCTAAGGTAGCTGATTTCAAAGGTACAGCCTCTAGAGTCACTTTCCCTTAGGAGTGTTTATCCAGGAGTAAGCCTGCAATGCTGCAAAAAACTCAATCGAGTCTGTCAAAGGGATAAGACCAACAACTTGACTAGACTTCAGAAACTACCTTCGCCCCATATAATACAAACTGCAACCTTACTAAAACTAACCACTTAACCCTGCAACATAGACATAAACTATCTATCTAGACTGAGGGAACCGTACCACAAGACGAAGTCCTCAGACTATCATAAAAACACAAACCCTCATACATGCATATAAACTAAGGTTGAGTGGAGTTATTAACTCCTTTGCCTAATACAGAAACCACAGCTACGTATGGGCCCAAGGTATAGCACTTGCCAAAGTCTACTCTCACCTCTCTAAGTTAATGAGAAGCCAAGACAGAGTTGCTCCTCCAGAAAATTGCATCCATGAATAGCCTAACTAACATATATTCCTGATATGCCAGAGAGGTAGCAATGGCTCTCACTCCGTGAGCCCGTAATTTCAACAGGACGAAGTGTTCCTCCTCACATAAGAGGTGGGCTTCCCTAATACTTTCCCTCAGGAAAAAGGACAAAGCATTCTTTGACAGGGGTTTTTGGTGGATCTTTCACTGAACACCATAACAGGTTGGATGCACAGCTCAAGTTCATAGTGTGAGCCAAAAAAGCTTTGAGGGACCTAACTGGGCAGAGGAGTCTTTCCTTCTCTTGACCCACTAGGTTCGTGAGGTTAATGACATTAAACGTCGTAGGACAGGGTTTCAAAGGGTTCTCGTTCTTTCCGAGAAAGATGAACCTTAAGGCACAAACTGCTCTATCCTAATTGAAGCTTACCCTCTTCTCAATCGCTTGGACTTCGCTGACCTTTTTGGCATTCGCTAGAGTCATAAAGAAGAGGGTTTTCTTCGTTACAACTCGAAGAGACGCTAGCGAGATAGGTTCAAATTTCTTGGAGCACAGAAACTTAAACACCACATCCAGGTTTAAGAGTACCTATTACGACGTCTCAAAAGACCCAAAGAGGTCCTACAAATCTTTATTTTGGGACAACTCAAGGCCTCTATGCCTAAAGACGGTCGGGAGCATACTGCTGTATCCATTGATGGTAGATACAGCCAGCTTTAGCATCCTGTCTGAGGTACAAAAAGAAGTCTGCAATCTGACTCAGAGAGGTAGTGGTTGAGGAAAACTTATGTCGCCTGCACCAAGCTCTAAAGGTCTCCCACTTAGATTGGTAGACTCTTTGTGAAGAGATCCTCCTTGCTCAGGCGATAGCTTTCGCCGCTTGTGCCGAAAAGACTCGAGATCTGACAAGCTTCTAGTCAGTCTGAAGGAAGTCAGTTTGAGAGCAAGGGGAGTTTGATGATACCTCTCGAAGTGGGGCTGTTTGAGAAGATCTGGACTTGCCGAAGTCTTCTTGGGAAGTCCATCAACATGCCCATCACTTCCGAAAACCATTCCCTTACAGGCCAGAATGGAGCCGCTAGGATCATTTGTCCCGAATCGAGGAGAGCGAATTTCCTGAAGACCAGATTGATGATCTCAAACGGGGGCAACGCATACATGTCCACCCCCGTCCAATCCATCAAGAAGGAGTCCAGTGCTACAGCTTCCTTGTCCGGGACTAGGGAGCAGTAGTAGGGGATCCTCTTCTTCCAGTTAGAGGCAAAAAGGTCTGTTACAGGTCTGCCTCACAACATCCAGAGACTGACAGACTTGCGGGTTGAGAGACCATTCTGAGGGAAAAACTAGTCTCTTCCTGCTGAGCATGTTTGCCCCAATGTTTCTTGCCCTTGAACAAACCTCGCTCGAAAAAAACTTTCTAGATCCAAGAGATCGGAACAAAGGCGTCCTTGATCTCGACATACGATTCGACTAGTGTCATCACGAAGTCCTAGATTCTCATGTTCAAAGTCATGCCTCATACTAGAACTTTGACATCGAGCGTCCTGAAAGACAAGGCGCCGATCGTCCTGTAAAACGTGGCACCGATAGTCCAGTGAGACGTGGTGCCGATAGTCCTGTAAGACGTGGAGCTGAGCGTCCAGGAAGGTGAGGAACCGAGTCTTGTAAGACATGGCGCCGACCGTCCTGTAAGACGTGGAGCCGAGAAGTTAACAGAGCGAGACGCTGAACGTTCTAAAAGACGTGGTGCCGAGCGTCCTGGTGTCAGAAGAGACTCTTCTTGTTGACAGGAAGACCTAATTATTTGATAGGCTCAACGTTATCTAAAAATCCAGATACAGGGACGCTCTGATTTCTCTTGAGTGCAGTATTCTGCTACATTAAGCAAAAGTTACGTGAACATTAGAGGGGCGGAGCTGAGACCAAAACACACGGCCCGAAACTGACCCATTCTTCCCCCGTTTTTTCTTGTAAACAAACCTTAAATAAAGTTAGATTGTATAGCCTGCCACTTAGACTCCTCTCTAGATCTGGGAGAGAGAATTGTTGGAGCTAAAAACTAAAGGAGGTTTCCCTATAAAAGGAAAAAGAAATCCTCCTTCAGAAGAAGTACTGACCAAAGGTCTGCTCCCCTCTTCTCCAAAGATTTTGATGTCTCCATGGAGAACTTTGATTTCCGAACGAAGGCGTAAAGAGCATTTACATCCAGGACTAGACAAAAGACTCCCTCTTCCAAAAGAGAGACATTGAAGTTGCAAAGTCAGTTAGGCAGAAAGGTCTTATCGGAGTAATTAACAAAGGAGGATTCACTAGGAAAAAGATTTCGCATCCATCCTTTAGTAACAACACGGACCAAAGGTCTGTTCCTCTCCTCTCCAAGGCTCGCCAGAAGTAGCTAAGTATGGCTCCTACTGTTGTTAGTTAGATTAGAGAAAAAGCATGCAGAAAATTTCTTGCTGATTAAGATACCAAAATCTGTCTTTAACCAACTCTTGAGGGAGAAGAGAGAAAGAAAAAAGAAGTGCGTACCTTAATTATGACCTCTGATTTCAAAATTATCCAGCTTCATGGCCTGTATTCCTTAAGAGACTCAGCAATCCACCAAGGGGACTGTAAAAAATCTCTGTGGGGCTGCCACAAGGTCCTCGACCTAAATGTGGCTAGACCTCCACCCTTGCTATCCTGGCCTAACTGATAAGGAAGCTGGCATCATAGGTTTCTGTTTAAGAAATAAAAATCAATATATTCTTAAAGCTCCATTAATGACCACGTGAAAACTCAGAGGGTGGGGAACATGGAGCAACAGAACTTAGGATCTTCTCCATCTGTTAACCTCAAATAATTCAACAGGAGAAAAGTGACCACTAAAGTCATCCTTTGACAAAGATCTTATAAGGCGAGGCTGCACTCGCCCTGGAAGGCGAGGCTGCACTCGCCCTGGAAGGCGAGGCTGCACTCGCCCTGGAAGGCGAGGCTGCACTCGCCCTGGAAGGCGAGGCTGCACTCGCCCTGGAAGGCGAGGCTGCACTCGCCCTGGAAGGCGAGGCTGCACTCGCCCTGGAAGGCGAGGCTGCACTCGCCCTGGAAGGCGAGGCTGCACTCGCCCTGGAAGGCGAGGCTGCACTCGCCCTGGAAGGCGAGGCTGCACTCGCCCTGGAAGGCGAGGCTGCACTCGCCCTGGAAGGCGAGGCTGCACTCGCCCTGGAAGGCGAGGCTGCACTCGCCCTGGAAGGCGAGGCTGCACTCGCCCTGGAAGGCGAGGCTGCACTCGCCCTGGAAGGCGAGGCTGCACTCGCCCTGGAAGGCGAGGCTGCACTCGCCCTGAAAGGCGAGGCTGCACTCGACCTGAAAGGCGAGGCTGCACTCGCCCTGAAAGGCGAGGCTTCACTCGCCCTGAAAGGCGAGGCTTCACTCGTCCTGAAAGGCGAGGCTGCACTCGCCCTGAAAGACGAGGCTGCACTCGCCCTGAAAGGCGAGGCTGCATTCGCCCTGAAAGACGAGGCTGCATTCGCCCTGAAAGACGGGGCTGCATTCGCCCTGAAAGACGAGGCAGCGATCGTCCTGAAAGACGAGGTGCCGATCGTCCTGTCTTGAAAGACTTAGTGCCGAGCGTTAAGGCAAAATGATATTCATTATGCCGCTCGGTGCGTTCGGTTCCGACCGGCTCTGGGACAAAAACCTAGTCAATGATGGTTTGTAAGCATTGATATCCTCAGCGAATATCTATGACTTGTAGTATTGCCATTAAAATCAAAAGGGATGCAATGCAAAACTCTAAAATCAGTGTAAGAATCTTCACGTCCAACGCTCTTTGCTTTCCCATGGCAAGGGCGAGCATTCTTGGGAACGTTAACAGGAACGCTCGCGAGGGCGTTTGCTCGTGATCTAACGCCTCTCGTTTCCTTTCGCCGATCGACGTTCCTTCTCCTATGGGCCGGGGAGCTTGGAAGAGGTCTAAGGCTAGGAAAACGACGTCCACTGTGCTGAATGACTCCAATGCCCTAATTAAGCACTGTAACTTGCACTATTAAACTCTTACACAAAAGACCATAATTAGTCCTACCCGTTGTGAGAGAACTTATTCTGCTGCCACGGGCTTGAATGAGAAAGCAATATCATCTTTAGTACTTGCTATATAAACTGTAACAAAATATTTTGATAAAATATCAAACTGACATTTCCATAATAAAATAAAGTTTCAAACATACTTACCCGGCGGTCACAAAAAGAAAAACCACCGGGCAAGAGTTGAGTTAAAAAATAAATGTTGAACACACTCACCCGGTACACTGTAGTTACATATAACCACCGGTAAAATTAAATGTCATAAATACCTACCCGGTAGTTACATACAAACGCCGGGAAAGTTATACGTTAAAGATTAAAATGAACAGGAAATGGGAAAACAAAAGTAATCCACAATTAATTCCAAGGGTTTTCAAAAACATGCGAGTTGTTATGATAAAAAGAACAGATATAGCAATAACGTATCTATATATATAAATGTAAACAACCCTTAAATCTTAAATGTTCCCCCCCCAAAAAAAAGGGATTGCTACACATAACAATAGGAACATATAAATGAAAATACTAAAACTAGAATTTCCATATCGAAAAGAACGCTACCAAGGCATGTTGGGACTGCATCGATAGTAATGAGAACTAACAGCGTAATTCCGCCATCAGGATTAAAAACTTTGCACCTAAAATATAGTGCACAAACAAAACCCCTGCATACAAACTGTGAGGGTCAACCGACACTTTCGGTAACCTCACCTTGCATACATCACTCGCACAAACACGAAAATGTTATTTTCCTTAGTAAAATAAATTTTTGAATATACTTACCCGATGATCATATAGCTGCATCCCTGCTGCCCGACAGAAAAAACCTACGGGCGGAATACGCCAGCGATCGCTATACAGGTGGGGGTGTACATCAACAGCGCCATCTGTCAAGTAGGTACTCAAGTACTCGATGTCAACAAAGAACCAATTTTCTCCTCTGTCCCACTGGTTCTCTATTGGGGAGGAAGGGTGGGTCCTTTAATTTATGATCATCGGGTAAGTATATTCAAAAATTTATTTTACTAAGGAAAATAACATTTTTCAATATCAAACTTACCCGATGATCATATAGCTGATTCACACCCAGGGGGGTGGGTAGAGACCAGCATTACAAGTTGACATTATGAGCTAAGTATTCCGTATTTCATTTTAGCAGTTATTCAAAATAACAAGCATAAAATAAATAAGTACCTGGTAAGGAAGACGACTTGAACAATTACTCTGCCTTTTTAAGTACGTCTTCCTTACTGAGCCTCGCGATCCTCATAGGATGCTGAGCGACTCCTAGGAGCTGAAGTATGAAGGGTTGCAACCCATACTAAAGGTCCTCATCAAAACCTCTAATCTAGGCGCTTCTCAAGAAATGATTTTGACCACCCGCCAAATCAAGTAGGATGCGAAAGGCTTCTTAGCCTTCCGGACAACCCAAAACTATTTCAAGAGAAAGATTAAAAAGGTTCTGGAATTAGGGAATTGTAGTGGTGGAGCCCCCACCACTACTGCACTCGTTGCTACGAATGGTCCCAGAGTGTAGCAGTTCTCGTAAAGAGACTGGACATTCTTAAGATAAAAGACGCGAACACTGATTTGCTTTTCCAATAGGTTGCGTCGAATATAATTTGCAGATATCTACTTTGTTTAAAGGCCACGGAAGTTGTGACAGCTCTAACTTCGTGTGTCCTTACCTTCAGCCAAGCTTGGTCTTCCTCATTCAGAAGGGAATGAGCTTCTCGTATTAACAGTCTGATAAAATAGGATAAAGAATTCTCTGACATAGGCAAAGATGGATTCTTAACTGAACACCATAAAGCTTCAGACGGGCCTCGTAAAGGTTTTAAAATAGAACTTAAGAGCTCTTACAGGACATAATACTCTTTCTAGTTCATTTCCAACCATACGATAAGTTTGGAATATCGAACGATATTGGTCAAGGCCGAGAAGGCAGCTCGTGTTTGGCTAGAAAACCAAGATGTAGAACATGTAGCCGTTTCGGATGAGAATCCGATGTTCTTGCTGAAGGCATGAATCTCACTGACTCTTTTAGCTGTGGTTAAGCATATCAGGAAAAGAATCTTAAAGGTGAGATCTTTCAGGGAGGCTGATTGAAGTGGTTCGAACCTGTCTGACATAAGGAATCTTAGAACCACGTCTAAATTCCAACCAGGTGTAACCAAACGACGCTCCTTCGTGGTCTCAAAAGACTTAAGGAGGTCCTGTAGATCTTTATTGTTGGAAAGATCTAAGCCTCTGTGACGGAAGACTGATGCCAACATGCTTCTGTAACCCTTGATAGTGGGAGCTGAAAGAGATCGCTCTTTCCTCAGATATAAGAGGAAGTCAGCTATTTGAGTTACAGAGGTACTGGTCGAGGATACGGATACTGACTTGCACCAGTTTCGGAAGATTTCCCACTTCGATTGGTAGACTCTAAGGGTGGATGTTCTCCTTGCTCTAGCAATCGCTCTGGTTGCCTCCTTCGAAAAACCTCTAGTTCTCGAGAGTCTTTCGATATTCTGAAGGCAGTCAGACGAAGAGCGTGGAGGCCTTGGAGTACCTTCTTTACGCGTGACAGACGTAGCAGGTCCACCCTTAGGGGAAGTGTTCTGGGAACGTCTACTAGCCATCGAAGTACCTCGGTAAGTTATTCTCTCGCGGGCCAGAGGGAAGCAACTAGCGTCAACTTTGTCCCTTCGTGAGAGGCGAACTTCTGCAGTACCTTGTTGACAATCTAGAACGGAGGGAATGCATATAGATCTAGATGAGACCAATCTAGTAGAAAGGCATCTATAAGAACTACTGCTGGGTCCGGGATAGGTGAGCAAAGTATTGGGAGCCTCTTGGACATCGAGGTTGCGAAGAGATCTATGGTTGGCTGGCCCCAGGTGACCCAAAGTCTCTTGCATACATCCTTGTGGAGGGTCCAATATGTTGGAAATATTGTCCCTTCCTACTGAGACAATCTGCTATGACATTCAAGTTGCCTTGGATGAAACTCGTTACTAGTGAAAAGTCTAGACCTGTTGAACAGGAGAGGAGGTCACTTGCGAACTCGTACCATGTCAGAGAGTAGGTCCCTCCTTGCTAGGAGATGTACATCAAAGCAGGGAGTCGACCGTGTTCACCTCCACCACTTTGCCTTGAAGGAGAGACCTGAAGCTTTTCCAGGTCAGACGTACTGCCAGAAGCTTCTTGCAGTTGAAATGCATTGTCCTTTGACTCGAGTTCCATAATCCCGAGCATTCCCTACCGCCTAAGGTCGCACCCCAGCCTACGTCCGATGCGTCTGAGAAGAGAACGTGGTTGGGAGTCTGAACAGTCAGGGGAAGACCCTTTCAAAGGTTGATAAAGTCCTTTCATCAAGTCAGACCAGACTTATCTTTCCGGAAACCGGGATCGAGACCGCTTCTAGCGTCTTGTCCTTTCCAGTGAAGAGCTAGATGATACCGAAGAGGACGGAGGTGTAGTCTTCCAAGTGACACCAATTGAACCACGGATGACAGTGTCCTAACCAGACTCATCCACAGCCTGACAGGGCCGTGTTCCTTCTTCAGCATCTTCTGGATGGATAGCAGGGCTGGGGGTTGATCGTCTTGTTCAGCCATGTCCTCATCAGAGGGTTCCTCATCCGAAACTGATGAGGAAACGGCAACGGAGTGGGCAACGTCTGACTCGCTGAATCCGGTCGCACTGGTGGATGCGTGACGGAGCCGGACACAAGATCATGGTACTGCTGCACAGTCTGTGAACTGTCAACCATGGGGACGCGAGGAAGTACAGCGACAACCCGAAACTGTCTAGACTGTCTGGGTTGTGCAGACAACCCCCTACCGGGTTGCTGAGGTTGCCGCACTGCGTCACAACAAGTCACCTCTGCTGGTTGTTGAACGTCTTCCTAGTGACACACTGAACGTCCACAACCACCTCCGAGAGTCGCTTAACGTCAACGTGCGACTGGCAACCCACACTGGGTCGCACCGGTGGAGGAACCATCTCAACTGGCGGACGTGAGTAGGATACCTCAGCGTCAACAGGGCGTACAACCAACCGGTAGGAAGGTTGTTGGCTAGAAGGTTCTTCTCCGTAAAAAATCCTCTATCAAGGACTAAGCTTGGACTGCATGTCTTGCAACAAAGCCCATTAGGGTCTATGGGAGCAGGTGTGGCAACAGACGGGGTTAGCGACTGAAGCGGAACCATTTACCATCCCTGGAAGCATGTTATGCTTTAATTAAAGTCCATAGGAGGCTAAGCAGCTTAAGGCTCCTCTCCAAATGACAGAGTCCTCAAGGGAATATCAGAAGGAGGGAGAACAGCACTTTCTCATCTACAGGAACCATGTCCGAGAAAAGCTAGGTTATCTCAGTGAGGGTTTCACTGGTGCATAAGCAGCAGACCAGAAGGCAACATTATGTAACTGCTTGACAGTCTGTGAACTGTCAAAAACTGAACTGTCAACCACAACAGGTGCGTGAGGACATACAGCACTGGTGCATTAGCAGCAGACCAGAAGGCAACATTATGTAACTGCCTGACAGTCTGTGAACTGTCAAAAAACTGAACTGTCAACCACAACAGGTGCGTGAGGACATACAGCCCTGGTGCATTAGTAGCAGACCAGAAGGCAAATTCATGTAACTGCTTGACAGTCTGTGAGCTGGCAACAACCAAAGCTGTGTGGGGAAGCCTCAACTCCTGACTGACTAGTCTGCTGCGGGCGAGAGGCGGTAACCACAGTGGGTTGCGGAGGCTGACACACCGTGTCAAAACACGGCAGCTTGTGGTAGCTCACGCACGGCAACGGAGTGCTCCGTGTGTCTGTGGGAGTCAGCATGCGTCTGGCAGGGTCGACTGCGCATGGGTGGAGGAGCTCTCACAACAAGAGTGTGGGAGCAGGCAGCCATGCTGGGCGCACAACCGTGGCAGGCTGTAGGCCAACGGGTGCATCGTCAACCTTCTCCACAGTCGGAGTGTGGGAGCAGGCAACAACCAAAGCGGAGTGGTGGTGCGTGGTGGGGACTGCCGTGGGTTGCGGAAACTAACGCATCGCGTCAAAACACGGCAGCTTGACTCCACCTTCCCACTGCTGATGCGGTAGCTCACGCATGTTAACGGAGGGAGCCGTACGTCGGCTAACGTTAACATGCGTCTGGCAGGGTCGATCGCGCATCGGAGGTGGAGCTCTCCGCAGCCGGAGTGTGGGAGCAGGCAGCCTCAGCGTGAGCTGGGCGCACAACCGTGGCAGGTTGTAGGCTAACGAGAGCAGTGTAAACCTTCTCCGCACGAAACTCCTGCATAACCGCAGCTAACTGAGTCTGCATAGACTGCAGTAAAGACCACTAGGGTCTACAAAAAACGGCAACAAACGGAGCTACTGTCCGTTGTGACTGAGGGTCTAAAACAGCTGGTGCGGCAACAGACGGAGTTACTGCCTGTTGCGGTACCACCTTGCCTCTCTTGGGAGGTGTGCAGTCGTCGGATGACTGCAGCGAGTCCGAACTGACCCAGTGGCTACACATAGGCCGTTGGACTTGCGCGGAAGGGACCGACTTGCACTTAAAAAGCTGCAAGATTTGGTCCATGGTTTCTACGAGAAACCTCTTCCGCAGACGAGGAATAAATGGGCTCTCTCGTCTTTGTGTGGGTGGGGCGATCACGTCGGCAACGTGTGTAGATACACCCGAAACCACGGAGGGAAACGTCTGTTCGTCGATCAAGGCCTGTGGAACCCATAAGTCGTTCGACATTACTTCTCCCCTGGGCTTGGGAGCTTGTAAGAGGTCCCGGACTAGGTGAACAACTGGCACGAACAGACGAACCCTCGAACGCAACACTGTAACACTTTGCGCATATCACTTTATCACTTTTGATTTTCTGTTTGCACTTATTTCACTGAAATCGAAACTTTAACTGATTTCTACCTGAAACACGCAATCCTATCCTTCATTAAAAGGTAGTAATTGCGAAAACAGTTTTACAATGCAACAGAAAAACATAATGAAAGATAAAGAATTCAGTGGCTGGAAAAGAGACTAAACACTAGATCAAATAAACTACGTTTAAAATCTCTCACCGCATAAAGCCTGGGAACAAGAATAAAACTCTAGAAACGTTTTACCTTCTTCCCCTACAGCGACTAGGGAGAAGAGTAAAAAACGAGAACAACGTTACCCGCTTGAACGAAACGTTTATTCTCCTCTCTCTCCCTCCGTCTCTATCTCTCTCTCTCTCTTCTCTCTTGACTTAGAACCTGAGAGAAGAGCCCAATTATATATCGTTAAAACATATTATTTGCTAAAGGAAAAAACTGAAAGGTTTCCCAAATAAAAAGTTCCTTTATTTAGAATTTAAACCATTTAAGCTAAGAAAGAATGAACGAAACGCTAGAATCGGTTTACTCTTACTGCAACGTGAAACCGTGAAATACTCTCTCTCTATCGTAACGATAGAGCGCATGTTGAACGTTCTGAACGTCAACAACTGCGGAGACTAAACCAAACGTTAGTTCATCTTTGAAAACAGTACGAGACTATATAAGAAATTCTTTCATAAAACATTAAAATTAAAAAAGTATTAAATTCTTAAAAGGTAAATACGATATGACGGGCTCAATGTTAATTAACTTCGGTTCCAAGTAAGGACCGCCTACTATTAGGAAAGGTCGCATATAAACAAACATAAAAATTAATTTTTATAAGTTTATAATAAATGGAAAGTTAATCGAAGAGGCCTATAAAGGCGGAGAGATATAAAATAAATAGATCTATAACTTGTTAAGCAAAATTACCAAAAACCTAAACACACTTCCGTCTAAGGGAAGGGTCGGCCATTTAAAAGTGAAAGAGAGTCCATACTCTCTTCTTCACCATAATTAAATCTATCCAAAACGAGTTCAAGTTTTGAAATGAAGATAAAACCCCTGCATAGCGAAAGCTCAAAACTGGAATAGTGTACTTCACCAAATCGTTGTGAAAACAAATCCAGTTAGGGACGGCGTATTTAGTAGGTCTTGCCAGTGGCACGACAGAGGGAAAATTGGTTCTTTGTTGACATCGAGTACTTGAGTACCTACTTGACAGATGGCGCTGTTGATGTACACCCCCACCTGTATAGCGATCGCTGGCGTATTCCGCCCGTAGGTTTTTTCTGTCGGGCAGCAGGGATGCAGCTATATGATCATCGGGTAAGTTTGATATTGAAAAATTAAGTTTACAGTCAAGATAAACAAAGTAAAAAGTACAATAATAATAACAAAACACGATTTTCAAATCCCTAAATCAGTGTACTTCACCAAACAAAGTCCAAAAAAGCGAAGGGAAAATGATTTGAAAAACTCTCAATGGTTGACCGACGATGTTCTCGATCCAGCCGGCAGAGATGAACTGAAGTCTTGAACACGGGAATGATTCCTTGTACCACCCTGTGACGGGTGTAACCACCTACCTCCCAACCACAACAAGGCGGTTGCCTCGTTTTGAAAAATTCTGCCGATTTAGAGATATCAGCTATATATATATAACTGCCAGGTAAGTACTATTCATAAAATACAAAAGATTTAAACAGCCAGATAACGGCGCCAGGAGTAAGTCTGTACTGTATTCTATGGTGACTGAAAACCAAATAACTACTGATACCTTACTATAAATGTTAACAGCCAAGTTCCAGTTATGCTGAGAGCAAATAACTGTTTTAGGACGAGGGCTTTAATTCGGGTAAGAATAACCATCAATTTTCAGCTGCCTTTACTGACTTTTGTGGTTTTCAAATGGGCTACTGTATCTCTGGAAATACTCATTTCCAAATGAAGGTCAGATCCAATGAAAATGCATACTTTTATGTAGATAAAAGTTATCTTTATTAACCCAAATAAAACCCTACCCTAAAATAAAAACTAGACATTAATATCCGATATACTATGTATAATTGCGGAAAAGTGGTGCATTTGGTCCTATTTCCGCCCTGTCGGAAAATTCAACCGACTAAAAATTGCTCGGAATATCTAAGCCTCAGAAAATTATCTGACCATACTGATTATTCTTAAAAAGAATTTATTTTTATATTATCTTTGGCTTCCTAGATCTTTTCAATACAACATTAGCTGCCAACGGGAAACATAGCATATGATGTATCACATTTTGAAACGCTGCTAATTAAATGATGGAGTCGGGTGGCAAAGAGGGTGTAGGCTACCTATAGTCCATTTCTTTTAGCGAGGCAGATTTGCACCAACTCACAGCAGTGCCCTTTTAGCTCGGAAAAGTTTCCTGATCGCTGATTGGTTGGACAAGATAGTTCTAACCAATCAGCGATCAGAAAACTTTTCTGAGCTAAAAGGGCACTGTTGCGAGTCGGTGCAAATCTGCCTCGCTAAAAGAAATGGACTATAGTAAGTAAATATACAGTAATCTAAGTCAGGTTAAGTGGGGGTACCTTAGGCTAGGACAAATCCGATTGATTACAACAGCGGAAGCAGTAGACATGTCATATAAAATAGGATTCTAATTCTACAGGTAGTTTTGCACCCGACAGTAAAACCACATTTGTAACAATATCTACAAAATTAGAAAAGGGCTATGCAGGCATTTCAAGATCACCTGATGGCAAATACCGGCCAGGTTATGACCCAAGTAATGATTATGCAGTGTGTTTCTATAAAAACCATGAAATCCTAACACTACTTAGATGTCAAGATTTGACAACAGGTCAGCAAGTGATAAATTTGTAAAACAACCACACGGTATCATGGGATAGGATAGGACTGATAAGCCTGTGTACAATTTGCAGAAAATTTACAATTTAGGTAAGGGTTGAATTCAGAACACTCATAAAACATTTCTCTTCATGGTGCAGTACCTTATGAACCAATCCCATCATTATTTCTACAATAAATGAGTAGTTTCTGATATTCAGGGAGACCAAGTGGGGAAATTGGAGATTTTGGACAGGGGAAAACAAATGTTAAACACAGAAATAGTAAAACACAGGGAAGCTGTCTAACCTAATCTAGAGGAACACGTGAAATATAGGGATGCTATCTAACCTAACCACACACAGCTAAACTAACCCGGGAGGCTAGGTTCTTCTGGCTTGAGAGGGGCCTTCAGTTACCTTTCAACCAATCATCCTGTTTCCTAACCTGACGTCATCACTTCAAGAACCTTGCTACTGAAGGCTTATTACCATTCCCTTAATCAAAATAAAAATTGCAAATAATGATTTGTCTCACGTGAAATATAGGGATGCTATCTAACCTAACCACACACAGCTAAACTAACCCGGGAGGCTAGGTTCTTCTGGCTTGAGAGGGGCCTTCAGTTACCTTTCAACCAATCATCCTGTTTCCTAACCTGACGTCATCACTTCAAGAACCTTGCTACTGAAGGCTTATTACCATTCCCTTAATCAAAATAAAAATTGCAAATAATGATTTGTCTCTCTGTAGTGTGTAGTCCTATGCATATGCGCTGCATAACTAAAATTAATTAAAACACAAACCTTTGATCAATTACTGTAAATCTAGAAAAAAAATTTCCGAAAACAAAAATATTCAACGGGGTAGGCCTAAATATGTCTAAATTAATCAACTGGTCACACCATCAAGGGAAGCAAATTCCTGTTATTATGCAAAAGAACTAATATAAGAGGACTTTTTGGGCTCGAGCCATGGCGTCCTGATGGAAGGTTCCTTTTTGGTAGCTTCCTTGGGTATATAACTACTAAATATTCCCAGAGAATTTAACCACAGGTTATCACAGAATTCTAACTTCTGGAGCGAGTATCCTAAAGGTTTCCCTTTAAGACATCGTATATCAACAGGGGACGCATGTATCAACGCGCCACATAGCTATCTACACCCTACATAGAGATAACACTTCGATGTGTAGGGGCGGAGAATAGCTGGGGAGCCGTTCCACAGCTAATCTCGTTCGTGGCTACTTTTGGTACTCGAGACATAAACAAACGGGCGCCATTGCTAAATGACATCACGTCCGTCTCCATCCTTCGTTTAGTAGCTTGCCTTACTAGTCGGATTTTTCCCTGTGCGTACTTTATCGACTTGCATCTTAGCCATGTCTCTACCCTCGGCCTCGCCTTCTTCTGGAAAGTTGAGTACAAGGTTCCAGTATTGTTTAAATGAGCTCTGACCGTAAAGTAACTTTTACTTTTCGAGATATTTTATGTTTTGTGGCAGAGCTGTGCCTCAACCGGACCCGCCATTTTATAGCGTCGCTGTTGTTTTGCATGCCTTATTTAGCTAGCCTCAACAGCGTTTTTCCGGCCTCATTAACTAATCGATACTATTAGTTATTTAGTCTTCATAGCTAGGAACTTTATATATCGTGTTTTGACGCCTTGTTATCGGTCATCATCTGACCCCATAACAATTCGCTAGTCTAGCCCCTAGGCCAGAGCGCCTAACATCAGTGTTCATGCATGATATATTTCAGTGATCCTAGGTTTAGTTATGAAGATAGTGGCATTATTTTACAATACTGTTGACTGTGATGCAAGTGTTTTCGCCTTCAAGGACCATATAGGGGATAGGTTAGATAGTGTGCCTTTCTAACCTAACCTACACGTAGGACCCCTATATGCTTCCTTCATCCCCTGCCTTAGGGCATCCCCTCTGTGTAGTCTTGCTCCCCCTACCACGTAAGGGGATCAAGCTCATATCAGAGTATTTATCGCTTCTCTATCCTCCCTAAGGGAATGACCCCCCCTTAGGGTTGCGTCCGAGAATGAGGAACGGCATGTCCTTCCTCTATTGCTGGGGCTAGGTCTCCGACCTTTCCTGTAATAGCGATACGTCTTCCATCCTTCCTAGTTCAGGGTGTAACATCCCTGCTCTAGGTTAGGCTTGGGGGGAGTTAGTTCTGTGCCTTGCTGAAACGATACCCATGCACCGTTCTCAGACAGGCTGCCTTACCTTAGACTAGGGAGCGTCCTCCCTTCCTTGGTGGCCGCTTTGGTACAGAGCCTCCTCCATAGAAGACCCTTCTTCTTCTCCCCTCCCCACCTATCTCTTGTATAGCCTAGCCTATACTTAGGTTAGTCTATACCCATCTGTCCCCTGTCCTACAACTCCTCCTTAGGGTGGAGTGATAGGGCTACCTTGAGCTCCTGTGTGCAGTCCGCTCTGGTACATATACCCTTCATAGTGTCCTATGAGGTTAGCCACTTGATGCGTTTTGTCCACAGGGGTTCTCCCCCCTCATGGGTGTTCCCTAGCCCTCCCTTGGGCTACCCGGGCTCCCGGCCCTCAGCGGCCCCTACTTCTGGGTGATAGGGCTAGCCTCTATCATGGGTACACCCACTCAGGTGGGATGTCTTGGGGTCCGTGGCCGTACCCCTACATCCCTCCTTCTGTCTCTTCCACTATCCTGGTGCCGGTCCCTTGCCGCCTCCCCCGTCGGTGATACCCACCTCCCAACCTTGGTGACATATCCCTTGCCCTCTGGGCCGTCAGTCCTCCGTGTGCCGGGGGACTGCCGCCTCCCGTCGGCGTCCAGCTGATGGCCTTCCCTCTTACCTCATAGCTTCGGTCGTCCATCCACCGGTCCGGCCCCCGGAGGTCCGGCATCCACTGCCGGCAGTCTGGTTCTGCTATAACCCATCCTTGTCCCTGTCACCAAGCCGGCAGCCGGACGGCAACCTCCGGCTGCCGGAGCCGCCGCTCCCCGCCGGCGTGCCGCCGCTATGCCGGCGGCCGCCATCCTGGCATTACCCCTGACTTATATATTTGTCTTCCCTAATGCCAGAAACTCTGCTGGAGCGGCCTCCGGCGTGCCGCCGGTCTGCCGGAGCCTTCCGGAGGCGTAAAAGCGACTTGCACCCCTTCTACTAGCTATCATCTCATGCTGATAGCCCTACATCGCAACCAGATGGTTTGATTACATAAATAGATAGGTATTATCTTACCGTTCTATTAGTAACCATGCTGTCTTCTTGCATATCACAGATTTCCAGCATGCTGTGTGTATCCTAGCACGGCTGGTTGCCGGAAACCGTTATCATATGGGATCTTCTACGTTCCCAATTCTAGGGTCTGAGTGGCCTCAGTCCCAGTTTTATATCCTTGGCAATTCCCACTAGAATTCCCACTGCCTTCCTGGCATTCTATATTGAATTCTGCCCCGTGCCCTCGGTCACAACAAATTGCCTATGGATAAGGTTACGGTAACCAGCCGGGCGGGTTACACGGAGTATGTGTATCTCCTTCTTTTCCGCCCGTCACATTGTTTATACCACTTAATATTAAGTTAAAGATTAATCATTTAATATTTAACTTTAGAATAGAAGTCATTCTTATGACGCCCCCATACTCATGTTCTCTTTCTTTTACAGGAGGAGCACGTGAAGTGCGACCACGGCTTCTGTGGAGGGAAGCGCCCGCACTTTTATGGGCACACGGCGTGTAGGACTCACGCCCCTTGTGCCAACAAGAGAGGTAATCTGAAGTTCTGGGACCCGCAGAACTGTACGGTCTGCCAGGAACGCCTGGTCGAGGCGTTCAATAACCCTCCCTCAGCGGAGGTTAGGGACGCTTCTCGAGAGAAGCTACGCAAATGGGTGCGTGGCTTCCAGAAGAACGCCACTGGACCGTACCTTGCCACTGAAAACATGAGGGCCTTACTGTTCCCAAAGGCATCCCCAGACTCTGTGGTCCCCAAGGATCAGATCCCTACCGTCCAGATCACGGTGGAACCCGATGTTGTCATGGCCCAGTCCATGCACGAGTGTCGCCTGGATACCGACAACGCGGAACGTATGTCGGAAGTGTCGGAGACAACGGAGAGGAACCTCATGGCCGAAGAATTGGACTATGAGGAGGACCAAGTGGAATACGTCGAGTCGGAGCAGGAGGTCGTTCCGCCTTCCACCACCGCCCCAACTCCTACACCGACGGAAGTATCAATCCCGTCTACCTCCGCCACCCCGGACCCCATCCCAACCAGCGCCCAGGAGATGTTCCGTATGCTTGAAGCTCTTATGGTCAAGAAACTCCGTGAGACACATGAATACATCAGGACCATGGGAAGTTCCAAGGAGCCAAAAAGGATTTCGGTTAAGGACCTCCCGGCATGCTCGCACGCCAACCCCTGGAGGTATGCCGAGCATATGCCTATCGCAACGGGCAGGATCTTCGTCAGTGAGAAGGTCGGCTCGGTTGCCCTGGAAGAAGTGGAGTTCTTCCCGAGTTTTGAGGCTTATCCGGACTGTTACGTCCGGCTTCGATCCGAACCTGCCTCTAAAGAAGAGACCGAACCTAAGGAGGTGATAGTGTTCGATCTCCCGAAGGCCCAGGCTATGCTGGCCAATGCTTTTAAAAGTAGGGGTTTTACCTGCTCAAAGCTTCCGTCGCTGAGCATGAAGCACCCTACCTACGTTGCACCTGATGATGCGATTCTCCCCTTCATGGAAAAGGCCTTCGCTGCGGTACACAAGGCAGTGGAAGAGGGGAAACCTTGCCCTGCACTGGAGGAGCGCAGACCTTTCTCCCTGGTTACTCCCCCCGATGTTCGACACTGGAAGGATATCCAGCATACCTTCGTGGTGGGAAAACTAGATCCTGACGTTGCTGGACGTCAGTTTAACGATGACCTCCCGAAACTTAATGACCATCTCCTTCGTCAGGAACAAGACACGAAGGAAAGGCTTGCCGCATCCATGTCCCTCCAGGTACAGCTTGACGTCATGGCCGGTGACACTAGAGTCCCCGACCACTACATGGTGCTCGCCAAAACGCATTTGGCGACTGTAGTTAAGGACTTGTACAGCTTCATGAAGGCTCGGAGAGCCTGTCGTGAATTCGTGTTCTCAAGTGCCACAGTGAGACACGAACCCCGGAGGCTGATTTCCTCCAACATCTGGGGTAAGCACCTCTTTCCCTCTGATCTTGTGAAAGAGATTACCGACAAGGCCGCCACGGAGAACAGGAACCTTCTCCACAAGTGGGGCATGTCGAAAAAGAGGAAATCCTCTCAGGACGACGACCCTCAACCTAAGAGGAAATCCTCCAAGCCGAAACCCCAGCAACGTCAACAGAGACGGCAGTTTCCGGGACCCGCTACTCCCCAAGTGGCTGCTCAGCCACAGCAGACCTTTCAGCTGGTCACCCAACCGGTCTTGTCCCAGTCACCGGTTTTCACCCCTGCTTTCGAGCAACAGACGACTACCTTTTGTCCCAAAGGTAGAGGCTCAAGCAGAGGTGCAGGCAGAGACGCATCTCACCGTCCCTCCAGAGGCAGAGGAGGAAGGGGAGCTAGCGGCCGAGGCAGTAAACCCTCGGGACACCAGAAGCAATGAAGTGCTTCCGGTGGGAGGAAGACTCCGCCAATTCCAGGATCGTTGGACCTTCGATCCCTGGGCACACAGCATCGTCAAGAAGGGTCTAGGCTGGAGTTGGACTCAACCACCCCCAACCTTCCAGCAATTCTTCCAACAATCAACCCCCCTTCTGGAAGAATATGTCCTAGATCTCTTGAACAAGAAGGTGATAAGGAGGGTAAAGTCAACCAGGTTCCAAGGGAGACTGTTTTGCGTCCCCAAGAAGGACTCCGACGAGCTCAGAGTCATTCTAGACTTATCCCCCCTCAACAAGTTCATAGCGAACGACAAGTTCAAGATGCTGACACTTCAACAGATAAGGACCCTTCTGCCTCGAGGTTCTTACACGGTCTCCATAGACCTGGCGGATGCCTACTGGCACGTTCCAATGAACCACCACGCTTCCTCCTACCTAGGATTTCGACTCCAAAGGAAAAGCTACGCCTTCAGGGCCATGCCCTTCGGCCTCAACGTGGCCCCTCGGATCTTCACAAAGCTGGCGGACGCCATAGTACAACAGCTCCGCCTCCGAGACGTCCAGGTGATGGCCTACCTCGACGACTGGCTAGTCTGGGCTCCATCGCCCGAGGATTGTTTAAGATCCTGCAGCAAAGTCACCCAGTTCCTAGAACACCTGGGATTCAAGATAAACGCGAAGAAATCTCGCCTCTCTCCAGCTCGGAAGTTCCAATGGTTAGGAATCCAGTGGAACCTTCAGTCACACCGCCTTTCCATCCCCCAGAAGAAAAGGAAGGAAATAGCAGGGTCTGTCAAGCGACTGCTGAAATCCAAACGGATCTCAAGACGTCAGCAGGAACAAGTTCTAGGCTCTCTACAGTTCGCCTCAGTGACAAACCCAGTGCTACGTGCACAGCTAAAGGATGCCGCGGGAGTCTGGAGACGTTCTGCATCCATCGCTCGAAGAGACCTCAAGAGACGGCTCCCAAACAGACTTCGGCTGCTCTTCAAGCCGTGGTCGGAAGCAAAGGCCCTGAAAAGGTCCATCCTTCTTCAACACCCACCTCCTTCACTCAACATCCACACGGATGCTTCGCTGGAGGGTTGGGGAGGTCACTCCCACCAAAAACAGGCTCAAGGCACATGGTCTCCCCTATTCAAGACGTTTCATATCAACATCTTGGAGGCCATGGCGGTCCTTATAACGCTGAAGAAACTCTCCCCGCCTCCCTCGATCCATATTCGTCTAACCCTAGACAACTCGGTGGTAGTTCGATGTCTCAATCGCCAAGGCTCAAGATCGCCCCAGATAAATCAGGTGCTTCTGACAATCTTCCGTCTGGCAGAGAAGAAGAAATGGCACCTGTCTGCAGTTCACCTACAAGGATTCCGCAATGTGACGGCGGACGCTCTATCCCGGACAAGTCCAATAGAGTCGGAATGGTCTCTAGACGCAAGATCATTCTCCTTCATCTCTCACCAAGTCCCAGAACTTCAGATCGATCTCTTCGCAACGAGCGACAACAATCAACTTCCTCGATATGTGGCCCCGTACGAGGACCCCAAGGCAGAAGCAGTGGACGCCAAGTCACTGGATTGGAACAGATGGTCCAAGATCTACCTGTTCCCTCCCACCAACCTTCTGCTGAAAGTCCTCTCCAAGCTGAGAACCTTCAAAGGGACAGCGGCCCTAGTGGCTCCCAAGTGGCCCCGGAGCAATTGGTAACCCCTGGTCCTGGAGCTGCAGCCCACGCTGATCCCTCTCCCGGGCCCAGTTCTCTCCCAGCAAGTACAGAAGTCGACTGTCTTCGCTTCATCATCGAAAATCAGGGACCTTCATCTCATGATTTTCTCTCCCTAGCCACGAAGAAAAGGTTTGGGATCTCGAAGAAAAGTCTAGATTTCCTCGAGGAATACAAGACCGAATCCACACGACGGCAATACGAATCAGACTGGAAAAAATGGGTCTCATTCGTCAAGGCAAAAAATCCTACGGAAATCACCATTGATTTTTGCATGTCCTTCTTTATTCACCTTCATGGACAGGGCTTGGCAGCCAACACGATTTCTACTTGCAAATCGGCCTTGAATAGACCACTGATGTATGCCTTCCAGATTGATCTGTCCAACGACATCTTCAATAAACTGCCGAAAGCATGCGCTCGTTTACGCCCAGCACCCCCACCAAAACCGATCTCCTGGTCTCTGGACAAGGTGCTCCATTTTGCCTCCAACTTGGACAATGATTCGTGCCCTCTCAAGGATCTGACTCAAAAAGTTATCTTTCTTTTTGCTCTTGCCTCAGGAGCCCGAGTCAGCGAAATAGTGGCATTATCAAGGGACGAGGGCCACATTCTGTTTACAGATTCAGGGTACCTTACCCTCTTCCCGGATCCGACGTTTCTCGCCAAAAACGAATTACCCACCAAAAGATGGGGCCCTTGGAGAATATGCCCCCTGAAAGAAGATGCCTCTCTATGTCCAGTAGAGCGCCTCAAGGTCTATCTTCGTAGAACTTCGGACTTTGGTGGAGGCCAACTCTTCAAAGGAGAAACATCGGGCAGCGATCTGTCACTGAAAAAACTAAGAGCGAAAATCACCTACTTCATTCGCAGAGCGGATCCTGACAGTACACCCGCCGGTCACGATCCTAGAAAAGTTGCATCGTCTCTGAATTTCTTTCAGAGTATGGATTTCGAAAGCCTTAAGAGTTTCACAGGCTGGAAATCCTTGCGTGTTTTCTTCAAACATTATGCGAAACAAGTGCATGAAGTCAAACATTTTGTGGTAGCCACAGGTAGTGTTATGAAACCTGCACCTAACTCTGCATAGAACATTGAGTTACTTGGGACTCTAACTCCTCGGGTGCCTATGTTGACCCTCGCGTGATACGTAGTGATTTCAAAGACACTTAGTGCTTTTCATATACTGTTCTTCATCCAGGTGAAATGTCATAGTCGTCACACGAGTGCCGCATGCCTAGAGCATGATGTGTTTTAAATTAAAAGACTGACGTTCCTCTGGAACGAGTGCCTACTAATAAATTTGAAATTCCCTTTCAGATTCAAGAGCAAGTCTTTCATTACTATGTACATTATAATTTGTTGTAAATAACTTTTACATATTTATTGCATTTCATTTATATATTCTGCAATTGTGAAATAAAATTTCTATTTTATTACTTGTGCGTCTCAATCCGCTCCTACTTATACTATGAAATACACGACTGTCATAGTTTTATTATCCCCTTCCTCTTATATTCGATGAAGATTACTAAGGTTTTAACCCTTATTATATACTCACCTGTGCAATGTAATATTCCTACACGAATACTCACTTACTTCATATCTTAGAGACCAGACGATTCTCTATTAACATACAGTGCCTAACCACCACTTGTCTGCCCTTGAGAATGTTCCTATATGAATGCAAACCATTCAGTCTTGTCTCCAAGTTCTTCATGTTCTCCCAGCAAGGTGAGTAGCCCTTCGATGACCACTTTGATCTTCGGCATGGCCCGTGGGGACTTCACTGCCAGGGGGGCAGGAAGTTCTCTTCCCTACGGTTTTTCTATTAAGATTACTATGCTAACCTGTTCAAAGCCCTCGGCACTTACACTAAAAGGGGAAAATCTACCACGATACATTGATTCTCTGGTATTCTTCCATCAGGATGCCATGGCTTGAGCCCAAAAAACGGATTTTGAGCGAAGCGAAAAATCTATTTTTGGGTGAGATAGCCATGGCGTCCTGATGGACCCTCCCTGCTACTTCGTCCAGTTTTTTCAGGTCCCACCCTGCTCTGCTGTATCATGGTGATCGGCAAGCAACTGGCTTCAGGATGAGGACGGACGTGACGTCATTTAGCAATGGCGCCCGTTTGTTTACATCTCGAGTACCAAAAGTAGCCACGAACGAGATTAGCTGTGGAACGGCTCCCCAGCTATTCTCCGCCCCTACACATCGAAGTGTTATCTCTATGTAGGGTGTAGATAGCTATGTGGCGCGTTGATACATGCGTCCCCTGTTGATATACGATGTCTTAAAGGGAAACCTTTAGGATACTCGCTCCAGAAGTTAGAATTCTGTGATAACCTGTGGTTAAATTCTCTGGGAATATTTAGTACTGTAGTTATATACCCAAGGAAGCTACCAAAAAGGAACCTTCCATCAGGACGCCATGGCTATCTCACCCAAAAATAGATTTTTCGCTTCGCTCAAAATCCGTTTTATATAAAAATAGGGCCTGATTTTATTGTCCACAATACACAACTTTCATAAATGATCTTTAAACCTTCCTACCACAGTTTAATCTATAAAATTATCCAATTTACCACGTGAAGCTCCCACAGTTTCCATCAAATTTTACCTCACAATTTAGTTACACACATGCACTTATTACAATATGGGCTAATCAGTTAAAAACATAAAATGAACATTTTCTAAATTAAAAAGACTAGGCCTACAACCGACTTACAGGCAACTCTCATTGGCACTGCATTAACATCCTTATCTGACCCCGGGCATAGCCTAGCCTAAGACCAGTCAATTGAAAAGGCTTGCTTTTGGCTAGGGTATATATAGCCAATTAAGATTTTCTATAAGGATAAACTATGACTTACTCGAAGATTGATGACTAAGATGAGGAGCTGGTCTTCTACGTTTGAACAGGCATGGGTTTTTTTTTTTTTGGAGTGTCTTTCGAAGAGATTTTCAATTATTTATCACTACACCTAACCTGACGTATGTCATCTTATCACTTCAAGAACCTTGCTACTGTAGGCCTATTATCATTACCTTAATCAAAATAAAAATTGCAAATAGTGATTTGTCTTTCTGTAGTGTAATTATATGCATACGTGGTGCGTAACTAATATGCATTAAAACTCGAACCTTTGATCAGTTAAATCTAGGAAAAAATTTTACCAAAACAAAGATATTCAACAGGGTAGGCCTACACATCGATAGTTCAAATTAATCGACTGACTACCGTCAAATGAAGCCAACTTCTGGAATTATGCTATAAATTTAGAACTGTAGCTGATTGGATAAGCTTAAACAGAAGAACCAATATAAAACGACCCAATGTGAAAAAAAATATAGTCTGATTTTCTTATCAACACTAAATAACTTTCATTAGTGAACTAAACGTTCTGCACCATTTCTTTGTAACCTTCGAATATTAAACTACATCGGAGAACGAAAGAAAAAAAATAACGGAATGCATGGAAGTGAAGAAACTATTTCATTACAGAGAAAATGCAGGATCATCAAGACCACAATTTGTCATAAGGAGAGGCGCTGTGTAAGCTTCAACAATTAGCGTGCTTTGAATAAGAGATGATATTCATGAACTGACAAATCTGGCCTGTAAAAATGTAATCGTAAGCGGTGTGGCTATTATGTGAAGTACGGTTTAATCTATAACATCGTCTAATTCACTGCGCGAAGCGCACACAGTATCCATCAAATTTTACCTTACAATTTGGTTATACACATGCACTTATTGTAAAATGGGCTTATCAGTTACCAAGATAAAATGAAAATTTACTAAAAAGACTAGGCCTACAAGCCACTTACAGGCAACAGTTGGTTTTTACTAGTAAAGGTTTCCCCGTCCGTAAATATAATAATACCCAACAGTCTTGGCCCCTGGCATAGCCAAGCCTAAGACCAGTCAGATAAAGGCTTGCTATGAACTATGATACTAATAGCTTCTTAAGATTTTATTTTATGATAAACTATGACTTACTCGAAGATTGATAATAAAGATGAGGAGCTGTCTTCCACGTTTAAACAGGCCTATGGGTGTTCTTTTTCAAGTGTCTTCTGAAGAGATTTTCAGTTATTTAACACCAAGCTGCACTTTGATTGACTTGACCATAAGCTCCAATTTGAAATATGAGCTAGTTTTGGAAAACGTATAAACTACAAGATAAGAAATAAACCTATTTACGAAGTCGAACACAAAACACAAACAGACTGAACACTGTGGAGATTGGAGACGGGTAGTGGTCGAGTCAACTGGAACCGCTCTTTACAGTAATAAATAAAACTACAGTACTTCAGTATTCATTAAACTTTTTAGAAATTTCTGTACCTACAACCTAGAAAAAGAACATTGAATATTTTTATCATTCACTATTATTCTATTCAATGATAACCATATGATGATATTGTTAATTTCTAATACAATTCTCCTTACATTTCACAATCAGTGGAGACGAGCAGAGTCAACTGAAACCGTTCTTTACAGTAATAAATAAAAATACTTCAATAATCATTAATTTTTTTAGTAATTTCTGTACGTATGATATAGAAAAATAAAATTGACGATCTTTATAATTAATTATCAATTTATTCATTGATAACCATATGATGATATCCCTAAATTTTAATTTACAGTAATAAATAAAAATACTCCAATAATCATTAAATTTTCTAGTAATTTCTGTACGTATGATATACAAAAATAAAATTGACGATTTTTATAATTAATTATCAATTTATTCATTGCTAACCATATGATGATATCCCAATTTTAATACAATTTTCCTAATATTTCAGTGCATTCAATAATTTTTTAGGCTTTGTGTACCTTCACATGCATGTGTGTAAATGTCTTGGTAAAATAAAACCTGTATTTACATACTTTATTGACTACCCTATCTTCTACATACCGATTTTTTTCCCAAATTTTTCAAAATTAGTATCTTCTCTTAAAATTTTCTACTTATGCACTGGAAGCTGCCTATAGCTATCCTATGTTATTTTATAAACAGGATTAAATAATCCAAAATCACCAAGGTCCATTTTTTTTTTCAAAATAGCTACGCCATTCGATTGAATTTCTATATCATATATATATATATATATATATATATATATATATATATATATATATATATATATATATATATATATACATATATATATATATATATATATATATATATATATATATATATATATATATATATATATATATATATATATATATATATATATATATATATATATATATATATATATATATATACATACATATAAATATATATATATATATATATATATATATATATATATATATATATATATACATATATATATATATATATATATATATATATATATATATATATACATATATATATATATATATATATATATATATATATATATATATATATATATATATATATATATATATACATATATATATATATATATATATATATATATATATATATATATATATATATATATATATACATATATATATATATATATATATATATATATATACATATATATATATATATATATATATATATATATATATATATATATATATATATATATATATATATATACATATATATATATATATATATATACATATATATATATATATATATATATATATATATATATATATATATATATATACATATATATATATATATATATATATATATATATATACATATATATATATATACATATATATATATATATATACATATATATATACATATATATATATATATATATATATATATATATATATATATATACATATATATATATATATATATATATATATATATATATATATATATATATATATACATATATATATATATACATATATACATATATACATATATATATATATATATATATATATATATATATATATATATATATATATATATATATATATATATATATATATATATAGAAATTATATCAGTTGACACATGACGAGCATAAAATATGTGTAGGCTAATAACCAGTAAAATTAAAATTTAATAAATTAATTGGAGTTTGTATAGAACTTTCAAATTACCAATATAAACAAAAGTACAAACTCCAGTCAAGCCTTTTCACTTTACATTTCTATACTCGACACACACGCACCCACCCACGCATACAAACACACACACACACACACACACACACACACACACACAAACACACACACACACACAGCCTTTGCAAAATTCTCATTTCAAATCAACAAAGCTCTTAGCGATCCATATTTATCCAGGATAAACAAATTTGATAATGTGGGAGTCATAGAGTACCGATTGCTGTCTTCAAAGGGCCCCGCAATGCAGAAAGAGATATTACGACCTTTGCTTATTCGGGATCTGTTTCGAAAGTTCATTTTGTTGTTGGATTCAGGTGACCTTTAAGCAAGTTCCGGTTTTTTTTTATGATTAGCTGGTAATAAGGAGAATAAAGGGAGAGGAGAATAATTAGTGAGAATGAAGGAAGAGGAGATTGATAAGTGAGAATAAAGGGAGAGGAGAATAAGTGAGAGCAAAGGGAGAGGAGAATAAGTGAGAATAAAGGAAAAGGAGAATAAAGGGAGGTGAGAATAAAAAGAGGAGAATAAGAAGGGAGAGGAGAATAATAAGTGAGAGTAAAGGGAGAGGAGAATAAAGGGAGAGGAGAATAAGAAGGGAGAGGAGAATAAGAAGGGAGAGTAAAGGGAGAGGAGAATAATAAGTGAGAGTAAAGGGAGAGGAGAATAAGAAGTGAGAATAAAGGGAGAGGAGAATAAAGGTAGGGAAGAATAAGAAGTGAGAATAAAGGGAGAGAAATAAGAAGTGAGAATAAAGGAAGAGAAGAATTAGAAGTGAGAATAAAGGGAGAGGAGAATAAAGGTAGGGGACAATAAAAGTGAGAATAAAGAGAGGACACTAAAGGGAGAGGGCGATAAGAACTGAAAATAAGGGGAGAGGAGAATAAAGGGAGATGAGAATAAAAGGAGAGGAGAATAAAGGAAGAGGAGAATAATAAGTGAGAGTAAAGGGAGAGGAGAATAAGAAGTTAGAATAAAGGAAGAAGAGAATAAGAAGTGATAATAAACGGAGAGGAGAATGAAGGTAGGGGAGAATAAAGAGAGGACACTAAAAGGAGAGGAGGATAAGAAGTGAGAATAAGGGAAGAGGAGAATAAAGGGAGATGAGAATAAGAGGAGAGGAGGATAAGGGAAGAGGAGAATAATAAGTGAGAGTAAAGGGAGAGGAGAATAAGAAGTTAGAATAAAGGGAGAGGAGAATAAAAGGTAGGGGAGAATAAAAGTGAGCATAAAGAGAGGACACTAAAGGGAAAGGAGGATAAGAAGTGAGAATAAAGGAAGAGGAGAATGAAGGTAGGAGAGAATAAAAGTGAAAATAAAGAGAGGACACCTAAAGGGAGAGGAGAATAAGAAGTTATAATAAAGGGAGAGGAGAATAAGAAGTGAGAATAAAGGGAGAGGAGAATAATAAGTGAGAATAAAGGAACGGAAGAATAAGTGAAAACGTGATATATTAAAGGACTGATATTACGAACAACTACAAACTTTATTTGTGTTATTGTTATTATTATTATTATTGTTGTTGTTGTTGTTGCTGTATTAGGTAAGCTACAATCCTAGTTGTAAAAGCAGGATGCTGTAAGTCCAAGGGCTCCAACAGGGAAAAAATAGTCCAGTAAGGAAAGGAAACAAGAAAATAAAATAGTGTGCCTGAGTGTACCCTCAAGCGGAAGAACTCTTAACGAGATGCTCACCATAGCTAAAGAATCTCTTCTACCCTTACCAAGTGGAACTAGCTACTGAACGCTTTATGTGATTTACTATGATCATTATTAAAGACCAGACTGTGACCCTAATTATGTATTTTATTTGTCTCTTCTTTCGTAATTAGGATCACATTTTGGTCTTTAATGATGATCATAGTAAATCGTATAAATCGTTCAGTAGCTAGTTCAACTTGGTAAGGGTAGACGAGATTCTTTAGCTATGGTGAGCATGTCATATGGTCTAAGGATTAAGAGTTCTTTTGCTTGAGGGTACACTCAGGCACACTATTTTGTTTTCTCGTTTCCTTTCCTTACTGGACTATTTTCCCTGATTGATAAGAGGAGGAATAAAACTTATGGATATTGTGTGATATTGAAAGTCACGTAGTTAAGGCATTTTTCGATTTATTAAAGATTCTAACGAACATTTAAAGGTTTAAACTTAAGTTTAAAGGCCACTCATGAATGGCAGAGACAAGGGACAGTGACATGGCCCTATCAAGCCAGACAATGCCATAGAGACTGACCAAATATACATATGATCAGCACACAAGCCACCTCTCCACCCAAGCTACGACTAAGGAGTGCTGGGCAATGGTTGCTGATGACTCAGCAGATAGACCTATAGGCTCCCCAAAAGCCCCCCTCCTTAGCTCACAAGGATCGTGAGGTTGCAGCGACCAAAGAAACTAAAGACGTTACCACGTCAGACAGCACTACCCTGATTATTATTATCATTATTATTATTATTATTATTATTATTATTAGCCAAGCTACAACCCTAGTTGCTATACGCCCAAGGGCTCCAATAAGGAAAATAGCCCAGTGAGGAAAGGAAATAAGCAAATTGATAAATGAGGAGAGCAAATTAACAATAAATCATTCTAAAAACAGTAACAGCGTCAAAACAGATATGTCATATATAAACTATAAAAAAGACTTATGTCAGCCTGTTCAACATAAAAACATTTGCTGCAACTCAAAACTTTTGTTAAATTCTACTAAGATATAGATTTTAATATATCACATGTTTTTTGTCCAAAAATTTAAGCATCTGGAATTAATATTTATTAAACCCAAAAAATAAAATGTTTTTAATATGACTTTTAACAAACGTAGTCATATCCTTCTATGTCATCAGGATTCAAACATGATCTCATATATTTAAGGTCACAACGTCAACCCATCTTTGTTATCTTCTGCACTAGGGGAGGAGTCCTCCAGGGTGTTACTGCGCATGCCCAGTTCCCGACAGTCCACGAAGCTCAAGGTTAGGTCACTTGATGAGTTAGTGACCCGGAAGAGGTTAACTACTGCTTTGTTATATCAAAGGTTATCTCTGTTCACGCAAATCCAAACGCATAAAATACGTGAATATCTTCACTTTAATTTTATGTAAATTTAAATAAAAATGCTAATACAACTGACGTGGGCAATAAAGAAGACAGAAGAGAAGAAGATGAATGTGGCAGAGGTGAGAATGTTGAGATGGATGTGTTGGGTGACAAGAAGAGAGAAGATACGGAATGAGGTAATTAAGGGTACCACAGGAGCTAGAAAACTATCAGATAAGATCCAAAAAAGTAGACTGAGGTGGCACGGTCATGTCATGAGAAGAGATGAACAGTATATTGGGAGGAGAGTAATGGAAATGGAGGTTCGGGGAACGAGGAGGAGAGGGAGACCAAAGCGAAGGTGGATGGACTGTATCAAGGCTGACCTTCGATCAAAGGGATTAACCGGTGATGAAGTGTGGGACAGAGGCAGATGGAGAAAGCTGACCAGAAACATCGACCCCACATAGAAGTGGGAAAAAGATGTAGACAAAGAAGAAGATAATACAACTATGAATTATTGTATAGCAAAAGTCAGTAGGAAGTAATGAAATATTTTAGTGTTTATAGTTTTCTTGCATTTTAATACAACTTCTTCAGGGTACAATACATATATGTATTGTGCCCTAAAGAAGTGTGTATTAAAATACACGAAAGAGCTAGGTACTAAAACATTTCTTTACTTCCCACTGGTATAATGATTAAAATAACTATGATTATTAAAACTATTAAAATTGTTATTACAAAAATAATCATTAAAATTGAAAATATTATTATAAAAATTTAAAACCATTAGTAATAAAATTATCAAGAGTTTTAAAATTATTATCATTAAATTCATGAAAATTATCGTTATTAAAATTACTATTGTTAAAATTATAATTATTATAATTATTGTCATTAGATTCATGAAATTATTATCAAAATTATTACAATTATTATTAAAATTATTATTATTATTATTATTATTATTATTATTATTATTATTATTATTATTATTATAATTATTATTATTATTTCTATTTTTATTTTTATTTTTCGTTATCAAAAATACTATTTTTGTTATATATAATAAGTCACGTAATTCTCATAACAGTAAAGCACTATGAATTACTGTACGTTTGTTTGTTTACCACCAAATACCATTAGCCTATAGACGCTATGACGATCTTTTAAGAAAAGTCTTAAGTGTCAACATGTACAAGACTTTGCGATCCCATACCACCTCCCCAAAGGTCAAGCTCAATAATAATAATAATAATAATAATAATAATAATAATAATAATAATAATAATAATAATAATAATAATAATAATAAAAACAAATGATAATAAAGTAATAATAATAATAATAATAATAAAAATAAAATACTAATAAAAATAATAATAATAATAATAATAATAATAATAATAATAATAATAATAATAATAATAATAATAATAATAATAGTAGTAGTAGTAGTAGTAGGTTCAGTTGCACTGCTCTTATACTCTTATTGAGAAGACGGAGTATAAGATCAATGCAACTGAGGCAGCCACTATTTTCAACAAAACTTGCCTTAAAGAGGGTCTACTACCCAAATAATAATAATAATAATAATAATAATAATAATAATAATAATAATAATAATAATAATAATAATAATAATAATTATTATTATTATTATTATTATTATTATTATTATTATTATTATTATTATCAGCTAAAATATAACCCTAATTGGAAAAGCATAATGCTATAAGCCCAAGGGCTCCAACAGGGAAAAATAGCCCTGTGAGGAAAGGAAACAAGGAACTAAAGTAAAGTGGCTGACATTTGAAACGCGATAGTTTGAATGATAATAAAAGAGATTACTATGAAATGCTTTAAAAAGACAAACTTTCTTAGTTTATCTCTAAAAGCAGACTTGCACCGACTCGCAGGGATGCCCTTTTAGTTCGGAAAAGTTTATTAATAACTGATTGATCGGAAGTATTTTTGTCCGAATACCATCATTGTTTACAAGTGAGATGCTACCGCTAGGGAGTTGAGGGTCCTTTGACTGGCCAGCCAGTACTACATTGGATCCTTCTCTCTGGTTACGGTTCATTTTTCCTTTGCCTATTCTTTACATAAATCTCCTCGTTCCTCATACACCTGACAACACCAAACAATTTTTCTTTACCCAAGAGGTTACTGCACAGTAATTGTTCAATGTCTACTTTCCTCTTGGTAAGGGTAGAAGAGACTCTTTAGCTATGGTAAAAAGCTCTTCGTGGAGAAAGACACTCCAAAATTAGACAATTGTTCTTTAGTCTTAGGTAGTACCATAGCCTCTGTACCATGTTCTTCCACCGTCTTGGTTTAGAGTTCTGTAGCTTGAGGGTACACTCAGGCACACTATTCTATGTGATTTTTCTTCCTCTTGTTTTGTTAAAGTTTTTATAGTTTATATAGATGTTTATTTTAATGTTGTTAGTCCTTAGAATATCTTATGTTTTCCTTGTTTTCTTTCCTCACTGGGCTATTTTCCCAATTGGAGCCCCTGGGCTTATAGCATCCTGCTTTTCCAACTAGGGTTGTAGCTTAATAATAATAATAATGATAATAATAATAATAATAATAATAATAATAATAATAATAACTTAAATTCTCCCTCAGATATCGGTGACACCTGCGAGTCGGTTCAAATCTGTTTCAGTAAAAAAAAATTGACTTTTGAATCCTGCTAGAGACCTTGATCAGTGGTAGCTGGTTTGTGGCCAAGTCTTATAATCTCATTTTGTTACACAACCGTTTCTACAGGATTAGCATTAAAAGTCACCTACATAGAATCTATTTATTCCGCTCATTTTTTTTTTCAATAAGTCCTTTCTACAGAGCTAGGAAGTCTGGCAGTTGGAAAAAAAAAATACTTTTAATCGGTTGTCGTTGCCTGATTGGCAACGTCTCTGCTTGGAGTTTGCCAGTCGGGGGTTCAATTCCCGCTCAGACTCGTTAGTGCCATTAGTGTCTGCAACCTTACCATCCTTGTGCAGCTAAGGTTGGGTGGGGGGTTTCGGGGAGCCTATGGGTTTATCTGCTGAGTCATCAGCAGCCATTGCCTGGCCCACTGTCATAGCTTGGGTGGAAAGGAGGCTTGTGCGTTGATCATATGATATGTGTTCCGTCTCTAGGGCATTGTCCTGCTTGATAGGGCAATGCCACTGTCCATTGCCTCTGCCATTCATGAGTGGACTTGAAACCTTTAAACCTTTAAATTCTCCGAAATAATTTACTTTTCTCAGCCGTATTTCAGTAAAATACAGGTGACCGTAATTTTTACCCTACTTTGTTATTATCCATTACTGGTTGGTGGCCGTAATGAGACTCATTAACGTCAATATATCTTTTTTTAAAACGGTAAATGCTTGGCAACATTTATTCCAGGATTTTTCCCTTTTTTTTACGGGAAATTTTTTAAATCTAACATTTGAAAATATATTTCAGAAGATTGGCTGTGTACTGATTAGGAAGATCGTTTGGCAAAGGGAATAGGCCACTCATCCATTCATGATTTTACTTAACCAATCTCTGAGAGAGGGGAAGAGATTAAAGCGAGACAAGGCAACTGTGTCCATAAAAAAAGCATTCTTCGTTATCCCTGGAAATCAGAAAGTTGTTCAAGTGTCGCAAGGCGTTGCTCAAGATGCTTCTTGTCGTATGCTCATTCTTGGTTTGGTTTTTATGCTTTATTGCGATGCTTAAATTCCCCCTGGGTTCCGGTATGCGAGGACACAGTTTCCCCAACGACTGAGGAAATATACTTTCGGGATAAAATGGGATTTCTGGGGGGAATTCTTGAGGGGATATTACTATTACTATTACTTTTACTATTACTATTACTATTACTATTGCTATTATCATAATCATTATCATTATCGTTATTATTATTATTATCATTATTACTATTAATATTACTATTATTATTATTATTATTATTATTATTATTATTATTATTATTATTATTACTTCTATTTTCATTTTTGTTATTGTTATTGTTAATGTTATTGTTATTATCATTATTATTACTTGCTAATCTACAACCCTAGTTGGAAAAGCATCATGCTATAAGCCCAAGGGCTCCAACAGGGAAAATAGCCTAGTGAGGAAAGTAAATAAAGAAAACTACAAGAAAAGTTTAAGAACAATAATAACATTAAAGTAAATCTTTCATATATAAACTGTAATAACTTGAAAATAGCAAAAGGATAGAAACTTCAAAATAAATAGTGGAAGAGAAATAAGATAGAATAGTGTGCCCGAGTGTACCCTCAAGCAAGAGATCTCTAACCCAAGACAGTTGAAGACCATGGTACAGAGGCTATACTAATTGCTAT